>NW_027507903.1:541251508-541486508 GCF_037356315.1 Lithobates pipiens
GTCCCACCCTAACTAAGGTAAGGTGCTCACTTATCCTCTCTATGGTGGCTGGCCTGAAAGACGAACAGGGGGAAAAAATGGAGTTGCGCTTACCGGTAACCTCCTTTTCCAGCAGTCTTTCAGGACAGCATCGGTACCCACCCAAATTGTTGGCTATGCCTGAGAGATCATCACATGAGACCATCAGGTAAGATAGTATGATGTATTCTTGTCTCTCCAGCTGGCCTGGAGGTACTCTTGAAGAACTGAGGGGCTGACGGGACAGCAAAGCTTAACTCTTGCAGTACAAGGCAGTGTTTCCTGAGATGGGAGAAGCCAAGGTCTCTCTATGGTGGCTGTTCTGAGACTCCTGGAAAAGGATGTTACCGGTAAGTGTAACTTCTCCTTTCTGTTATGGACTGCTGACTGTATGGTCTATGTAGGTTTCACCTAGAAGAAGCTGAAAGGTAGCAAGGTTTTGTCTAAACAAGGGGTCTCCAAACTTTCTAAGCAAAGGGCCAGTTTACTGTCCTTCAGACTTTTAAGGGGGGGGGTCGGACTGTGGCCAGTGGGAATATCACATTTTTCTGGCATTAGAGGGAGTAAACGGTGCCCCATTTTTGGTATTAGGGGGAGGAATAGTGCCCCATTGTCAGTGGCAGGAATTATGCCCCATTTCTGGCGTCAGAGGGCAGAATAGTGTCTCCTATCGGTGGTATGAACTGTGCTCCAAAGGCCAGATGAAGGCAAGCAAAAGGCTGCATCTGGCCCCTGGGCTGCAGTTTGGAGACCCCTGTTGTAAAATTCTATTAATTGAATAGAATAAGGGAGGCTTATAACACCGGTCAGGTTTTTACGTCATCTGTGTCCAACTGTGGAAATCTCCCATCACTTGTCCCTTAGCCGAAACAGGAAGTTAGAGGAAATCCCTCCAAGGTGAGGGAATCCCTGGTTGTCACAAGAACTAGTGTCCTTCTTTGGAAGACATGCCTTTTTAAGGCCAGTTAACATCAGAGCCGTTGTGGTGAAATAACCATGGGGGGTAACTTGTTTACACCCTTCTGCAGCATTGCGCTAAAATCATGCATGCTCTGGGATTCACAGGCAGCTCTGTCATTGATTGCAACAGTGTAGGGCAGCCTGTGCATCCTGGGCAGCTGTAGACAACCCTTCCCATAGGCGTGCAGATCAGTACACCTGTGTGAATGAGGCCTAAAGCTTGGTACACTTCCTCCCTTCCCTTTTTTATTTATTTATTTTTATTTTTTTCCTTCAGCCCAGTAGACTGAATGCAAAAAAGACTGCTCTGGTGGGGCCGCTGTACTAACTATCTAATGTTAGTACATGAATCTCCGCTTCTCCCCCTGCTGCCGTTGGCTGAGAGCTCTTGATCGGCAGGCCATTTTCGGTCATGCCCCTTCAACAGAAGTTGGACCGGTTGTAGTACACACGGACAGAATGTCGGCCAGTCTCTATTGAACCAGCTGACTTTTGTCCCGTGTTGACTAGGCTTAAGAAAAATGTGTTTACTGGCTGGATCACCTGGTGAAAATGGGGGGGGGGGGGGGGGAAACCAGCCTGGGTTTAAGGTGTGTGTGTGTGTGTGTGTGTGTGTGTGTGTGTGTGTGTTTTTTTGCAGTGGACCTAAATAAGGAAGGGGCTGCTGCAATCTTTATCAGTTTGTTGATCGGTTGCTTGCATAACAAAGTATAGCTTAAATACAGGATGAATTGCACAACAGGCAAGTGCATGCTCTGTCGTCTTGAGCTCCTCTACCTTCTACTTTATGTGCACACCGGCCTATTTGCTGTGTACAACTCCATAATTTATACAGATCTGAACATAGCCAAATTGTATGCTATGGGCCCATGCTTACTGGTTCACCCCATCATTGGTGCTGGTGGGAGGACTAATGTCCCAAGGGCATGACAAAGGCTACTACAGGGCCATATACGGCCCTAGGGCCACAGTTTGAAGATCACTGTTTTAGAGAAAAGAGCATATTCTAAATAACAATTCAAAATTAGGGATGAGCTTCGACTCGAACATTACCTGTTCGCCGAACAGCGAAAAATTTGGGGTGTTCGCGGCAAAAATTCGAAAAGCCACGAACACCCTATAAAAGTATATGGGAGAAATCTAAAGTGCTAATTATAAAGGCTTGTATGCAAGTTATTGTCATAAAAAGTGTTTTAAAAACTTCTGTTTTTTCGGAAAGCAGTGATTTTAATAATGCTTAAAGTGAAACCATTAAAGTGGTAATATTCCTTTAAATTTCATACGTGGGGGGGGGGGGGGGGGTGTCTATAGTATGCCTGTAAAGGGGCGCATGTTTCTCGTGCTTGGAACTGTCCCTGCACAAAGTGTCATTTCTGCAGGGGGAAAAAGGAAAATAAAAGCACTCGTGGCTATAATGAATTGTCGACTCCCTGTAATAGAGAGCAGTCATAATTAAAAAAAAAAAAAAAGCGTGGGGTTCCCCCCAAATTCTATTACCAGGCCTTTCAGGTCTGGTATGGATATTAAGGGGAACCCCACGTCAAATTAAACTTTTTTTTTTAATGGCGTGGAGTTCTCCCCAAAAAATCCATACCAGACCCTTTATCCGAGCACGCAACCTGGCAGGCCGCAGGAAAAGGGGGGGGGGAGAGCGCCCCCCTCCTGAACCATACCAGGCCACATGCCCTCAACATTGGGAGGATGCTTTGCACACACACGCACTTGGGAAAAGTCCTTTATTAACCACTTTCAGACCGGACCATTTTGCTGGCTTAAGAAACCACTTTTTGCGATTCGTCACTGCATCGCTTTAACTGACAATTGCGCGGTCGTGTGATGTGGCTCCCAAACAAAATCGACATCCTTTTTTTTTTTCCCACAAATAGAGCTTTTTTTTGGTGGTATTTGATCACCCCTGCAGTTTTTATTTTTTGCGCTATAAACAAAAAAAGCGTCCATTGTGAAAAAAACGCATTATTTTTTGCTATAATAATAAATATCCCCCAAACATATATAAAAAAAACATTCCCCCCCAGTTTAGGCCGATACGTATTAAGCAATAAGCGATTGATTGGTTTGTGCAAAATTTAGAGAGTTTACAAAATAGGGGATCGTTTTATGGCATTTTTATTAATAATTTTTTTTACTAATAGTGGCGATTAGCGTTTTTTTTTTTGTTTTTTTGTGACTGACATTTTGACGGACACATTGGACATTTTTAACACATTTTTGGGACTATTATTTATACAGCAGTCGGTGCTATACAAATGCACTGATTCCTGTGTAAATGACACTGGCAGTGAAGAGGTTAACCAGGGGGTAGCAGTGTAGGGGTTAAGTGTGTCCTAGGGGCGTGTTATTAACTGTGGGGGGCTGGGCTATGTCTTAATGAACACTGATCTCTGCTCCAATCACAGGGAGCAGAGATCAGTGTCACATGTTGCTAGGCAGAACGGGGAGATGCTGTTTACATTGGCATCTCCTCCTTCAGCCTCCCCATGAGATGAACGCGGGTATCCCCGCGGCGATCGAGTGGCAGGGTGTAAATTTCAACCGGGTGTACCTGTACGCCAGTTTGCCTGCCCGTGCCATTCGCCGTGCACGGGTCGGGAACTGAAAAAAAAGATTCCAGCGGTGGTAATCCACTCTTGCTATGACTTTCAATGACTGTTCTCTGTATTACAGGGAGCCGACAATTCATTATAGCCACAGTGCTTTTAAATGACTTTTTTCCTGCAGAAATGACACTTTGTGCAGGGACAGTTCTAAGCACGAGAAACATGTGCCCTTTACAGTCATACTATAGACATCCCCCAGGTACGAAATTTAAAGGAATATTACACTTTTATTGTTTCACTTTAAGCATTATTAAAATCACTTCTCCTGAGAAAACTGCAGTTTTTAAATCATTTTTTTTTTTTTGCATTGATACATGTCCCCAAACCCTTTTTAGGACAATAACTTGCATATAAGCCTTTAAAATTCGCACTTTTGATTTTGAGCGTTCGAGTACCATAGACTTTAATAGGGTTCTAAAGTTCACACGAACTTTAGGTATGTTCGCAAGTTCTGGTGCGAATCGAACCGGGGGTGTTCGGCTCGTCCTTATTCAAAATAAATCCCTAAAGTGACCCTTTCTTGTGCTGATGAGGAGCATCATTCAACCTGGAAGACTGTGAACATCCTGTAAGTGCAGAGCTTCATGGACCCTTCCCATAATGGGGTTTCGACATGGCACCCTGCACTTTTTTATGCAAAAAAAATACTGCTGTTGAGTCCGCAGGTGGGCCTTAAAGTGCAGAAAGCGTCTCCTCCTTTTTTTTTTTTTTTTTTTTTTTTTTATATACTGTATGTCCCTGAATGTGTTTTTTACACTGTAACTCCAAATGGGAACTGTGGAAAATTATGGTTTTGCACAAAGCAGTCCCACTCCGAATCCTCCTCTTCTCTGGTCCCCTGCTGATGCTCCTAGCCCCTCCCCCTGCTGAGTGCCCCCATAGCAGGCTGCTTGCTCTGGAGGCTCTCTTGTGAGCTCGCTCCCCAGCCCCCACAGATCGTGGCTCCTTTCTGCCCTGCTCTCTCATCACTGGTTGAGATTGGCAGCAGTAGGAGCCAAAGGCTCCCGCTACTGCTTCTCAGCCAATAAGGAAGGAGAGACCCGGGAGAGTTTCTGCTCAGTGAGTATTAGGAGGGAGCTGCATGCTGAAGGTTTATAAAAAATATTTTTTTTTTACCTTTTGTGTATAGTGAGCCTTTACCCTTTTTAGAGCTTCTTTAAAGCGGGGTTCCACCCTAAAGCGGAACTTCAGCTGATCGGAACCCTCCCCCCCTCCGGTGTCACAATTGGCATCTTTCAGGGGGGAGGGGGGTGGAGATACCTGTCTAAGATGGGTATTTACACCCACTTCCGGGCATAGACTCCCGTGGGAGTCTATGCCTCTTCCTGTCCTGCCGCGCTATCTGCTGGGACACACACGGGTCCCAGAGACAGCGCGGACAATTCCTATTGCGCTGCGCGACTCGCGCATGCGCGGTAGGGAACCGGGAAGTGAAGCCGATTCGCTTCACTTCCGGATTCCCTCACCTAGAATGGTGGTGGCAGCAGCCGAGAGCCGAGCGATCGATCGGCCTCGGCTGCCGGCATCGCTGGACCCCGGGACAGGTGAGTGTCCATTTATTAAAAGTCAGCAGCTGTAGTATTTATAGCTGCTGGCTTTTAATATTTTTTTTTTCCCCAGTACAGTCCCGCTTTAAGTCTATAGTTTGCAAGCTGTACATTTTCAGTTTGTTTGTTTTGTTTTTTTTTGTTTTTTTGAGTTGGTTCTCAATTTTAGTATCTCTGCATTGTATGGTTCAAAACAATGCTGTTTTTCCACCAATGACACTCCAGCAGCTATGTAGAGCAATAAAGGCCACCTCTGGATGTGCCAGGTAGGTCTCTTCTACTGTCACATTCTGTGTTTTGAGTGTGTTAAGAGAAGCTTTCTGTAATGCAGTCATTCTACTCTTTTAGGTTATGTAATTCAGTAGCAGTATGCTTGCTCAGAGTGGGCAAACCCAACAGGAAGTCTTTCCTGCTGCTCTGTGTTTGTTTGATGTTACGTGTCTCTGGATGGTGTTGATATCCTAAAGCTTGTATTCCTTCCATATTAAACAGATTTATGCCATTCGGAGCTGCTGGAAAAGACTTCTAAGCACGACCCAAAATGGAAAGTCTGGATATTGTTTGAAAGTTAGACTTTCTTCCCTACTTTGCAGAGGGTGATCCTGATCTGCAATACTGGACCTAACAACCTGTTATGACATGTCCCACTCCTTCCCTTATTGACCTAACAGGACAGCTAACACGGCATCATGGCTGCTGAGCTCTTTTTGATCCTTATGAGGAGGAAGAACGGGCCCAAAGACTCCTGGGATGTGTCCAAGACCATAGAATGAATTGCTTTCAAATGCAAGTTCATTTAAGAACACAGGATTCCTGGCTCCGTTTAGTGTAATCTTGTTTGCACACTTGGCAAGTTTAACAGGTTCTGTTGTTGACCATCTGCAGTCTATTGTTCTATACATTTTGCATTTTTTACCATTTAATTAACAGCCTAGCGCAGTGGTGGTCAGCTTGCCTGATGCAAGAGATCTAGAGCATGGCACCTAATGTACGGTGTATGGAATGGTCCGCGACTGGACATGCTACAGTAGATGGGAAGACACTGAGCATGCTGCAGGAGATGTCTCTAGACTCCAGTATGGCTAGGGTCAGGCTGTAGGAATCTCTGACTAGGGGCGTGTTACAAGAAACTGCTGGAGATCATTGCCATTGCAGTCTGTGCTCCATACAGTACAACAAAAAATGACTGGCATATTTGATAGCCCGCTGGGCAAGTTCCTCTGTATAACCGATCAGTCATGCCTGTGGTTATGCAAAATGTTCGTGGTGGGTACTTGTGCATTATGTAGTGTTCTGGCAACTGGGCTGGAACAGCAGCAGCATTATTTTGTGCTTGCCTGGATTCTCTTGCAGACAGTTTGCAACCATGGAAGACACAAGGGCCAGCCGTGGCAACATGTCACCGACTCCACAGCAAATAAGCAAAGCTGGGGCCTCTAAGAGGAAGGGTATTGTGATTTCAAAAGTCAGGAAGTTGGGCCCCTAGTAAAGTGAACCTAAATCGAAGAGGTGCACAAAAGATGTATGTATAATTTTTTTTATTTTTTTTTCATAGTGGGCATCTTTTGGCATCTGCTCTAAGGGGCCCATTTTATATTGGCGTGTGGATGCTGCTTTCAGATCTCTGCTGTGCACCACGGGATTAACTTCACACTATTTGCTTTTAATGGATTCGTTCCTATGATTTCATGACTTTGAAATGTTCTGTGCATAATGCTGTATACCCACTTCAATACAGGGCATTTCCACCCCCTTCCTGCCCAGGCCAATTTTCAGTTTTCTGCGCTGTCGCACTTTGACTATTACGCGGTCATGTAACACTGTACCCAAATGAAATTGTTATCATTCTCCCCCCCCCCCCCCCCCCACACACACACAAATACAGCTTTCTTTTGGTGGTTTTTGATCACCTCCTGTGGTTTTTAGTTCTCGCGCTATAAACAAATAAAGTGACAAGTTTGAAAAAAAAAATAAAAATTTTTACAATTTGGTGTAATACATATCCCAATAAAAAAAAAAAAAAAAATTATTTCCTCAGTTTAGGTCGATGTGTTCTGCATATTTTTGGTAAAAAAAAAATCGCAATAAGCATATATTCATTGGTTTGCACAAACGTTATAGCGGATAGATTTTATGGCGTTTTTTTTTTTTTCTTTTTTTTTTTTCGTTTACAAGTAATGGTGGTCTGCGATTGGTCTCCTCTCTCCTGACAGGACATGGATCTGTGGATCCATGTCCTGTTACTGGCAATCGCGAGTGCTCGGTGGACATCGTGGCCGCCGGACACATGCACGACTCCCGAGTGACGTGGCGCACACGCCCCCTAGACGGCTGGGAAGCCGAGGATGTCATATGACGCCTGCCCAGGATGGGAGATCCCTCCTGTGAACATCATTTGACTATGGGCCGGGAAGCAAGTGGATACAAAGTCGGGTCACGTTTTGTCATGTGAGTGTGAATGGGCTTTTCTTTTCTTTGTTAATCAAGGAAAATATTTTGAAATTAAGGGGCTTTATGTTTTGTAAAGTAGAGCCCTGCTTTATAAATATGACTTTTTATTTCATTTTGTATTAAATGTGTGTTTTTGATTTTTATTTTGCCATTATGACTGGTTTATGGCTATACCATTACCTTTATCTACAAAGTTACCTTACTCGCATAGGCAGCTTTTGGTGAACTATTCCTTTTTTTTTTTTTTTTTTTTTTTTTTTAAACAATTCTCTTTTCTAGAGATAACATCACAAGTGTTCATTGCATGAAAATTGTTTACTTGGCCAAAGGTGCATGTATGTTTGTCATGGCTGGACTTCAGTGTCTATTGGCACTAACAGCCTTCCGGACTTCCAGTGTCTAAAGGCGAGTGCCTGAATGATTAAAAACTTGAATTGTTAAAGCAGAACTACAGTAATTTTTAAAGTGGTTTAATAATGTTCCTCCTTGTTTCAGACTAGAATGCAGAGTTTGCAGCCAGACCCCAAGGCTCAGTACAAAGGCGTCATGGAGGCTCTGAAGAGGATGGTGCGTACAGAGGGCCTATTCACCCCATTGAGGGGGATTAACGTGACCATGCTCGGAGCTGGACCGGCACATGCACTCTACTTTGCGTGCTATGAGAAGATGAAAACCACTGTAGGATCGATGATTAACCATGCCGGCAACAGTCACTTGGCTAATGGTAATTTCTTAATTGGTGCATGACTGAAATCTTAGATGATCTAAAACTGCTGACCCCATACAGATTTTAGTTTTGTAAGCCCAGCACTATGTACAGCTCATCAGCACTAGCTCTGCATTGTATCAGCCTAACACACACACACACACACACACACACACACACACACACACACACACACACACACACACTCACACACACACACACACACACACACACACACACACACACACACACACACACACACACACACACACACACACACACACACCTTTTCATATAATAATCTGTGTATGTATTTGGATGAGGCAGGGACATCGGAGGAAACCCAGCATTGCGCTAAATGCAGACCTGATTGTAATCTAACACCAACACTTGGCAACAGTTGAGATTTTGCTAACGTGCATACATTTATTTCTTGCGACTTTCTCTCAGTGCGGTCATTCAGAACTGTGGTTAACACTTTGTTTGCCTGCAGGGGTGGCAGGAAGTCTGGCAACCGTGCTGCATGATGCCATCATGAACCCAGCTGAAGGTAATTTTATTTTTTCATGCTCTCATCTTCTTGATCTTCCATTAGTACTACATGTTAAAGGAGGAGTATGGCCAAAGCCTTTTGGGCCCTACTTCTTTGGATCACAGGAGTTCAGTTCATTCTGCACACCTTCCTGCTAAAGCCCTCTGTTGGCTGGTCTAGGCTGCAGAAAGATCCCGACTTTACTGTTAGGAGCCACCCAGATTCCTGGAATGACAACTGACTTAGCCTTACAGCGAGCCACTGAGGGCTTGAGCCAGCCGCTCCCACCCCCCTTTTCAGCCCAGTGCACTGGAGGAGCAGAGTGCGGTAACTGACAGTACTCAGAGCAGAGGGGAGAACTGAATGATCAGCAGTGTTTGATCACTCAGTTCTCAGTACAGAGCCAGCGGGAGACATATGCAGTATCGAACCAATGCTGCACTCACCCAGCTATAAGTATAAAGTGTGTGTGTGTGTGGTGTGTTATTATAAAACAAAAAAAAAAAAAACACATACTATTAAACTATTTGAAAAGTAATCCTGTTTATTTAGACAAGACTAAGACAACAGTGCATAACGCTAGGCCTTTTTTAACCACTAGCTTCTGTCATACTGCGACAGGTTGGCGCTTTCCTGCAAACCGCCGTAGCTGTACATCAGCCCTTTAAATAGCTATAGCAGGCGCGTGCCTGCTGGCCATGTGCGAGTGTACACAAATCCCCATTCTGTCAGCAGTTAGGAACAGCAATACGTCTACTCCTCTAGTTAGTCCCTTTCCTCCCCCCCCCCACAGTTAGAAACACTCAAGAGGGAACACATTTAACCCCTTGATTGACCCCTGTGTTAACCCTCAGTGCAGACATAAATATATTGTATTTCCTGCCAGCAGTGTAAAGTGAATTTAACCATTTCCACTTCTGGATGAGTAAATATCCTGACAAGTTAATTTTTATTTTTTTATTTTTTTTTATATAGGTAGATATATCTATCACAACTGCTCTAGTCCATTTCTAACTAGCTTTTTTAAATCTGGACTCTGGTATAAACAAGCTCCTATATTTAGACTAAATGTCTAAATATAGGAGGCATGTAGAATATTGTGTCCATTGTATATTTCTTCCAGCTCTGTACATATTTCCAGCATGAATCTTGGCCTTTGTGTAAGAAAAGGAAGGAAGAGTTTGCAGGAGGCTGACATTGCACCTATGATCTACTGATCGTTGGTGCAATTCTTTGTAGGCGCCTGTAAAAAGGGGAAAAAAGTTTCTCCTGCGAAAATACATGGCATTTTTATTTTTTTTTCCCCCCCAGAGGTGAACCTAGCCTTTAAACAATGGTTCTTTTGCTTGAATGCTCGACCTTCAGAAGTAGGGTGCACTTGGACAGGGCAGTTTACAGAACAATACAATCCATTTTCCAGCACACTAACCAGCTAGCCAGTTAAAGTAAACCCCCCCCCCCCCCCCCTCCCCCCCAATTTTGTGCTTAGAGACCCTATATCTTGTACAGAATTGGGAAAACCCCTTCTAGTGTAAAATACGTTTTAGTACTTGCCTCTCCTGTAGACCACACCACAGAATGCTGTTTTGATGCAGAGAGCTTGTCCCTGAAGATGTGCATTTTGCTGTAAGAGCTGCTGGGAATCACAAAAATTCACACTCCTGGAAGTATCTGTTATCCATTGGACTTTAATGGACCGATTTTTATGCAACGGGGCAGTGTTAAGTGGTGCTTTTTCTTAACAGGTATGTGATATTTTGATACATGACAAGCAGGGCCCAGGGCAATGCCACTGCACCAATCTGCATCTCTTTTGGGCTGTCTGAGCGTTCCCCGCTGGCCACTGGCGTTGTCTCTCTTACAGCCGAGTGGAGCAAAGCAATCTCCCCCCTCCTCTCTGTTAACATTCTCACAGGAGGGTCACTACTGTGCATGTCCCCTGCTATGAGGTATGTACTGAAGGAGTGAGGTCTGTACTGAGGGGGGGCTATAGCTGGTGGAGGAGGGGTAACGCCATGTTTTTCCACACCAGGTGACACCAACCCTAGTGACGCCACTGATTACTGTGTAGTCTCAACTAAACCTCTTCCAACTCTCTTGTGTTAAACTTCACAATGCACCCTTAAATTTAGTTAAGAATTTTTTTTTTTTTTAAACGTGTGATTTAAAAACTTGTTTAAACAAATACGCATTTTATTTTTTTAAGGTAAGGGGGACTTGATGGACAATTTTGTTATTTTTTGCCCTGCCTTGTCTACATTTGATATAGTTAAAGCGGTTCTTCACCCTAAAGGGGAAGTTCCGCTAATCTTATCCCTCCCCCCCTCCGGTGCCACAATCGGCACCTTTCAGGGGGGAGGGGGGTGCAGTTACCTGGATAATCCAGGTAACTGCACCCACTTCCGGCCAGACCGCCGCAGACCCCCGCAGACGCTCCGCCCCCCCCCCCCCGTTGTGTTCTGGGAAACACACAGTTCCCAGAGACACAGCGGGGGACCATAAGAGACGCGCAGCGCGACTCGCGCATGCGCAGTAGGGAACCGGGCAGTGAAGCCGTCATGATTCACTTCCCGATTCCCTGACAGAGGATGGCGGCGGTGGCAGCAGCGAGACGAGCGATCGCTCGTCATCTGCCGCCGACATCGCTGGAACCTGGGACAGGTAAGTGTGATTTTATTAAAAGTCAGCAGCTGCAATATTAGTAGCTGCTGGCTTTTAATATTTTTTTTTTAGGTGCAGCTCCTCTTTAAGTTAATGTAAACTTTTTTTCTTTTTTTTTCTTTTTGGTTTGGTTTTTAGTCCTTGTTCACACCGGTGCAACTTGTCATGCAATTTGACAGGTTAAATTGCTTGACAAGTCGCACTCTATTATCGACAATGGTACTGTTCAAATTGGTGCAACGCTGGATTTGCGGTGCCGCTCAGATTTGAAAAAGTAGTTCCTGCCTACTTTTGGCAATTCTTTATTTTTTCAGGTGCGAATTTCAAAGCTGCATTCAGTGTGAACCAGGGCTAAGTCAAGCAGGCTCTCATTCCTACTTGGTAGTGTCTGTCCTTCACCAGTCATGCTCTTTGTGCTGGTCTGTGGGTCAGGCCTGATTGGAGACAGACTCTCTAAAAGGATGAATGAGTTTATCATAACAATTGCTATTCATATTTACTTATGTGGATGCCCAGTAGAAGAGGCGATTACAAATCTGTATATTAAATCCGATATTCCTTTATAAAGGGCAGCAAGTAAAAATGTGACAAAAGTATACAGGGAAAAAGGTATTTGATCCCCTGCTGATTTTGTACATTTGCTCACTGACAAATTATCAGTCTATTATTTTAATGGTAGGATTATTTTAAGTGAGAGACAGAATAACAAATATCCAGAAAAACGAATTTAAAAAAAGTTAGAAATTGATTTGTATTTTAATGAGTGAAATAAGTATTTGATCCCCTATCAATCAGCAAGATGTCTGGCTCCCAGGTGTCTTCTACACAGGTAACAGGCTGAGATTAGGAGTACACTCTAAGGGAGTGCTCCAAATCTCAGATTGTTACCTGTATAAAAGACACCTGACCACAGAAGAAATCAATCAGATTCCAATTTCTCTCCACCATGGCCAAGACCAAAGAGCTGTCCAAGGATGTCGGGGACAAGATTGTAGACCTACACAAGGCTGGAATAGGCTACAAGACCATCGCCAAGCAGCTTGGCGAGACGGTGACAGTTGGTGTGACTATTCGCAAATGGAAGAAAAACAAAATAACGGTCAATCCCTCTGTCTGGGTCTCCATGCAAGATCTCACCTTGTAGCATTTCAATGATCATGAGGAATGAGCCCAAGAACTACATGGGAGAATCTTGTCAATGATCTCAAGGCAGCTGGGATTTACCAAGAAAACAATTGGTAACACGCTACTCCGTGAAGGACTGAAATCCTGCAGCACCCGCAAGGTCCCCCTGCTCAAGAAAGCACATGTACATGCCCTCTGAAGTTTGCTAATGAACATCTGAATGATTCAGAGGAGAACTGGGTGAAAGTGTTGTGGTCAGATGGGACCAAAATCAAGCACTTTGACATCAGCTTAACTCGCCGTGTTTGGCGGAGGAGGAGTTCTGCCTATAAACACAAGAACACCATCCCCACCATCAAACATGGAGGTGGAAACCTTATGCTTTGGGGGGTGTTTTTCTGCTAAGGGGACATGACATCTTCACTGTATCAAAGTGACGTTGAAATGGGCCATGTAATGAGTGGCTTAAGAATAAGCACATTATGGTCTTGGAGTGGCCTAGCCATTCTCCCAACCTTAATCCCATAGAAAATATGTGAAGTGAGCTGACGGTTCAAGTTGTCAAACACCAGCCTTGAAACCTTAATGACATGGAGAGTATGTGCAAAGAAGAGTTGGACAAAATCCCTCCTGAGATGTGTGCAAACCTGGTCACCAACTACAAGAAATGTCTGACCTCTGCTTGCCAACAAGGGTTTTGCCACCAAGTACTAAGCATGTTTTGTGATGGGATCAAATCATTTTTTTCACTCATTAAAATGCAAATCAGTTTAACTTTTTTGAAATGCGCTTTTCTGGGTTTGTTTTTTTTGTTCTGTCTCGCTGTCAAAATAAACCTACCACTTAAATTATAGACTGATGCATAATTTTTTTTCAGTGGGAAAATGTAAAAAATCGGCAGGGGATCAAATACTTTTTTCTGTCACTGCATGTAAACTCGTAACTAATAAAACTCGTACAATTTGTTTTGTTGGTGAAGTCAAAATTTTCAAAACCGCTTGCGGCAAGGGGGATATTTTATGACAGAAGAGACCTGCATGTCATTGTTTTTTTCTCTTGCTCTGTGTGTGTGTGTGTGTGTGTGTGTGTGTGTGTTTTTTTTTTTTTTTTGTTTTTTTTAATTGGGTAACTATTGCTGATATCACAATCTTGGATTTTTCTCCATCTACAGTGGTCAAGCAACGAATGCAAATGTACAACTCTCCCTACAGGGGCATGCTACATTGCATTCGCACTGTAAGCAGGACAGAAGGAATTGGAGCTTTCTACCGGAGCTACACCACCCAGCTGTTCATGAACATCCCTTTTCAAGCCATTCACTTCATCACCTATGAGTTCACACAGGAGCAGCTGAACCCACAGCGTCAGTATAATCCAGGCTCGCATATCATCTCAGGTGCCATTGCTGGAGCAGTAGCAGCCGCTGCCACCACGCCATTGGACGTGTGCAAAACCTTACTGAACACCCAAGAAAACACTGCCCTCAGTTCTGCTAACATCAGTGGACACCTGTCTGGTATGGCCAATACCATAAGGACGGTATACCAAATTGGAGGCCTGGGAGGCTACTTCAGGGGAGTGCAGGCCAGGGTCATTTATCAGATGCCTTCTACAGCCATTGCCTGGTCTGTTTATGAGTTCTTCAAGTACTTTCTTTCCAACCGTTGAGCGTGTACAGGCTGCCAGATCTTGCAACAGTGGCACCTTTTGCTTTTGGAGAGCCTTTCCTCCTAGGGTACCATAGAAACAATAATATGGCACCTTGTGAACCCTCATGAGGAATCTGTCATGTGTGGAACCTCACCAAAGACCTCAAGCTACATGGAAATCATAACTTATTTTTAATCAGAAAATTCCATTCATATTTAAACTCAGTTTTGGAAAACTTGTTGCCACACGGAAAGCAGCTTTCCCAATTGCATCTAACTGGAGACCATTTCTATTTAACTTTTTAGTATTTAAAGTGTTATTTCACTTTTACACAGAATTGAATCACTTTGTAATGGCATTCCTATAAGCAAACTGTGGGGAAAAAGTAAATGCTTTACTTGTGTGTTTTTTTTATTTTTTTTATTTTATTTATTTTTTTTTTTTTTTCTTCTCCCAGTCATGAAGGTTTGGTTTTTAAAGTGTGATGCCCTAAAGCAGGTATTGTACAAGCAACTTGTACAATGGGAGGAGTGACACAGAACGTTGTTGAGACTTAGTAGTAGCTTTAGCCATCCGATTTTATAGCAGAGTTGGCTTTACCCTACACTCCCAAGCAAAACATCACACCGTGTTTGAGGGAAGGTAATGGTGTTACTTTTGTATTTTGGTGCAAGTTTAAAAATATATAGAGAAGCAATATGGGCTCATAACGCAAAAAGCCCTTTCTATAAAACGAAATGAACCTATCTCAGCAGCAGATAGGCACTTTTGCTAATTGCATTCCTGGCTGTATAGGAAGCTATATTAGTTATACACAAATCTGTATACGAAAGGAAAGAATTAAAAGGGTACAACATTCAGTGTATATTAAAAAAAAAAAAAAAAAAAAAAAAAGGGGGGGCTTTTACATAATGGGGTTCTTGGTAGATTTGTTCTGACTCTTTCCAAGCTGAGATGGATTCAGATAGTAGGTGAGGAAGTTTCCTTGCACTGCACAATCCTTTTTATTTTTTATTGGTATTGATAAGAACTGCAATAGGCACTGAGAAGCTGCCCAGTTTGCATTGTCTGTACTGGCATGGCCAGCTCAATGAGTACTAGTTCTCCCCCTTGTGAAATGACAGGTAGGTGCAGTTTTTTTGAGCAGTTGCATTATTCTTCTGGATTGCTGCAGAAAGGTGAAGGTTGTAGATGGACTTCCAGCAAGCCCCTGCCTAGGCTGCCTTGTGGATGATCAAGCTCTTCCTCTAAGACCCCTTCCACACTGAGGCGGACTTCAGGCATTTTAGCGCTAGAAATGGCGCCTGTAAAGCAGCTGAAAACTGCCTCCCATTCATTTCAGTGTGACTTTTCACACTGGGGTGGTGCGCTTGTGGGGCATTGGGTAAAGTCCTGCAAGTGCCATCATGGGGTGGCTTGAGTGCTACAACAAAATGAATGAGAAGCGTTTCAGAAGCGCCGTAACACTGTCGCTTTTAACCCTTGTTTGCGGTTAAAAACGCTCTGCTAGTGGGCAAAAAGCACCGCTCAATTGATGCTAAAGCGCTGCTTTAGTTCTGCCATGGCCCCAGTGTTAGAGGGGTATAAGTACCTTGGCAGTTTGGCTATAAAGTTCAGAGCTAATTAGTTTGGCACCTGTAGGTTGTCAGTGGGCAGTGTATTGTGGAAGCCTGATGCTATGTGCAGGTTTTGGAGAGCAACTGCTTACTGACTGTATTGTAGTCCTATTTCTACTTTGTTTCACCCCTACCTCAAGATGTGTAATGACTGAAAATGTTTCCCTGTAAGCCACAGCTCTCCAAGATTTAACAAAGGGCCAGGTTAATGCACTTGACTTTAGGGGAGCCAGACTGGCCATTGGGAGTAGATAATGGTGTTGATTTACTAAAACTGGAGGGTGCAAAACTTGGTGCAGCTGTACATGGTAGCCAATCATCTTCCAACTTCAGCTTGTTAAAGAGGAAGTAAACCCTGATGGGTTTACTTCCTCTTTTTTTCCCTGCAAAGGTAAAGCATAATGGACTACTATGCATCGCATAGTAGCTCATTATGTGTCACTTACCTGACACAGGAGCCAGCGAAGTCGCCGCTGATCCCTGTAGTCCGCCGCGTCCATCTTGCTGGTGGCGTCTCGCAGCTCCGACCAATGACAGCGGCGAAGCCGCGATGACGTCACTCCCGCGCATGCGCACGGGAGTCGCGCCTCGCAGCTCCGCCGCTGTCATACGGCGAGGCCGCGATGACGTCACTCCCGCGCATGCGCACGGGAGTCGACAAATTTGGCAAATCCATTCTTGGACTTGCCGCATTTAGTGCGCATGCGCGCCGCTGTCTACGGCGCATGCGCCGTAGACAGCGGTGCCCATTTTCGGGCAAATATCTCCTAAACCATATAGGTTTAGGAGATATTACTTGGACCTACAGGTAAGCCTTAATCTAGGCTTACCTGTAGGTCAAAGTTGTTTGGAAGGGTTTACTTCCATTTTAATTAAGCTTTGAAAAAAAAAAACTGGAAGCTGATTGGGTTCTGAGCAGAACTACCCCAATATCTCAGGTTGGTGGTCATTGGGAGTAAAAGGCATAGCACCTGTGGTCAGTAGGAGGAATAGTACCCCAATATATTGGTATTAGGAGTAGCTCCCCATTGTTATGCTGGGTAGACCCAGTGCTCCTGTCAGAATACAATAGCTAGTACTAGACTTGAGTGAGAGGGATGGGGCCTCATTGTTAATTGATTGGGAGGAATAGGCGCAGCATATCAGTGGAAGGAACGGCACCCCAAAGACCATATAAAAGCAAGCAAAGGGCCGCAGTTTGGAGATCACTGCTGTGAGCTGCTATTCTCTTATCAGATTTGCAGGTACAGAAAGGGCTTGAATAGTGCTTAGCTGTCACACTTTAATACCACATTAAAACTTTCATAACTGAGAATAACATAAGCAAAGTGTTTTGCCATCCTTGCAGTGTTGCCTTGTGACAAATGACAGGTCCTCTTTAAATCTTTAGTGCCTATTTTTAAGTAGGATAACCATTTTTTATTATGTATTGTTTCTTGTATGCACTTTTTAGTGTCTTCTATACAGGGCATATCTGTATGCAGTCTTCAGGGGGAAGGAAGGGGGTTGTATATGACAATACTAGGTCTGCCTTCCTCTCCTGTCCTCCCTAGGTCTTTATACTGAGCAGTATAGATCAAATGCCGCTCAGATGTTAAGGGAAGCGTTCACAGGAGGTGAAGTGAGCAGTGACTATAAACGCACCTCTCTGCACTACAAAAAATTAAAAAATCTGTTTCCTTTAATTGTTCTGCAGTGGAACATCCTATAGAAGCTTCACAAAGTGGAGCTTGACTTTAACGCGTGGAGCGAGAGTAATGTATACTGGAGCCCAGCAATGCTGGATAGTAGTTTTGCTGTAGCAGCATATAGATAAATGATTATGGAGAGCTTTGCTCAAGTACTGATCCCAGTCAGTCTCTCCAAGATTCCTTTATGGTATTATCACTGCTATACAGGATAACAGTCAAGACTACGCACAAGTCATAAATCTTTATTTTATAGAATATATTATATTAATATTGTAATGTTTCTATTTACTTGGATGTATTAGGAAGAGTGAATGTAAATAGTTTTATGGCATATTTTTCTATGTAGAACTTATTAAGCAGACAAGGTAATTCCGCTTTTATCTGGAAGTTTTGTTTGACATGAAGAGTTTTGTATTTGAAAGTCTGAATTTTGCCTTAAACGCACACACCAGGTAATTTTTTTTTTTTTTTTCGCCGCTGCCAATATAGATCTGCTTTGTAAAGGTAGATCTATTTTTTTTTTTTTTTTTTTTTTTATCTGATTTGATTTTTGAACTTGCAAACAGTGTGGGCAAATTCTGCAAACTTTCTATGTTTTACACCCAATAATTCCTGTAACAATAGGCTTTTAGATGTATAATTTTGCTTTGTACCAGGTGTTACAGTGAAACTTACCTGGCCTGACCTGTTTCTGTTAAAGGATAAGTTCACTGTTCATATTCAGGGTGTAAAATGTTACGAATGGATCGGCTCCCTGATCTGACAGCCAGGGTCGTCTCCCTCTCTGCTAGCTGTAACCATTAAAAATATGGCTGAGCAGGGCTTCACCTGCCTGGCCTTGTCACTCGTTCGGTGTCCTGTGAATGGAAAACTGCAATGTCTGGCAGCCTTTGCGGCTGCCTGCTTTTACTTTTAAATTAACTACCACAGCGTTGTGATCTTCTTCTTCCTCTTCTTCCTCTTCTTCCTCTTCTTCCTCTTCTTCCTCTTCTTCCTCTTCTTCCTCTTCTTCCTCTTCTTCCTCTTCTTCCTCTTCTTCCTCTTCTTCCTCTTCTTCCTCTTCTTCCTCTTCTTCCTCTTCTTCCAAAGTTGGGAGTTGAACCGATTTTGAACAGTTCTATTGTCAACAGTAGGGTGCAACTTGTCATGTGGTTTGGAACTGTCAGATTGCATGACAAGTTACACCAGTGTGAAAGGGGGCTTAAGAACATTTAGGCTCCATTCACACTCGTATGACTCCTGTTGTGCCGACTTTTGAGGGCAACTTGGATACGATTTTGGCTTTGATCAGTGATAATGGACAACTGTTGCTTTGAATAACATTCAGGCATGACTTTCATTAAACTTTTGGGGGTATGGCCCTCAAGTTGTATGAAAGTTGGACCAAAGAAAGTAGTGCATGACAAGTTGCACAAGTGTCTATGGAGCCTTAATAGCAGGTCAGTTCACTTTGATATAAAACTCTGCCCCCAAAATTTCTAATTTTGAGAGGAATTGTCAGGAAATAATCCATTAGGCATTCTGCCACAACCAGGCCTCTTCTCCCCCGCCCCCCCCCCCCCCCCCGCTCTGTAACCCTCATTGTTGTAGGGATAGGTGGATAACTTGCGTGGAGAAGATCTACAATGTAGAGCAGGGAGACCTGGTTGTCAAGACAGGTATGGGAGATGGAGGAGATTAGCGGCTGCATTATATCCAAAACTTTGGGAAAAATAAACGCTTTTGGGTAAAGTCCATTTTAAAAACGCAACTCCTTGCAGTACAGAGACAGGCACCGTATCCTTGATCCATATTCATTTTGATGTCACTGATCTTTGAGAGACTTCCACAGCCCTGTTTATGGGGCTGCTTTTGGACCAGGACTTCAGGAGATATAAGGGAGGTTCAGAATTGTGTTTGTAAATGCACATGAACCCATCCCCTCCTCCAGCCCCCCCCCCCGGTCAATGAAAATTGTTTCTTCCTCCATTTAAAAAAAAAAAAAAAAAAAAACCTTGCCTAGAACTTACCCCTCAAGAAAATGAAAGACTTCACCCTTTCCGGAAGTCTCCTATGCTGCTGATTGCCTTGCTAGTCAATAGGCTTTTAAAGTCTACTAGAACAGGCTACCCATGCCTATGGGCACTGCAATGTTGGTATGAACAGTTTTAGTTCTTCGTGCCAATGTAAAGGGGATCCGTGTCTCACCCCTGCTTATTAGTGTTCAGTAGTGGGGTTACACAGAAGAGATCCATTCCACTAAAAGTGGTAAACCCCTTTTTGTGTCTTCTCTATTTTATATTTGTGTGATTTTATTGATGATAATTATTTTATTTGTTTGATGCTGCTGCCACCTGCTGGTTATTGTACTATGCCTTAGAATCCAAGCCATGCTGTGAGCCGAGGGAGGTAAATATTGGATTAAAAGAATATGCCAAACAAAATGACACTTAATAATAAATGTGCTTCATGGCGAATTGCTGCGTCTGTCTGTCTTTTTTTTTTTTTTTTTTTTTTAGTAGACAAATATTGACGACTCTTTGCCTATGGACGTGACCTGCTCTGTTTTGGTAACTTATTTCCTGTTCCTTTTTTGTTGATGCAGTTAGCTTCAGCTTTATTTATTCTATGAATCTGTGTTTTCTTCCACCCTTCCTGCTGCATCTTGATCATTACTCCTTGTCATCAGGGGTCTGCCGACATGAAGAAGCAAAGCTATTATTCTACCAAAATTACCATCCCCACTTAGAGACACAGTGCAGAACAAGGCACGGTAAATCGGTACTAGGGGGAAAGGATCAGCTGCAGGGAGACCCAGAGGCAATGCTCATGACTAGTCCTTTTCGGTACAACTTCCACAGTTCCAGGTCCATTTTTTCATTGATAATGCAAAACCATACATTATTGCCTTATTGAAGTAGTAAAAATTGTACATGGCAGAAAATAACATTTGACATTTATAAAAAGTAATGGTTCGTATAAGGAAACGCAGGAATCTTCTCCAACCATACAAAGTAGCCTTTGCAAAATAATTACCTTCAAGACATACAGGAAAGTTGCCAATAATTTGTTGCAAATGAGCTTTTCCCTCCAGTGAGAATGACCTGACACCTCAAATGTGTGAGTGGAGGAATTACTCCTGCTGAGCTTTTGTTTTCTGACAATGGTGAGACTTTCCAGCCATTAGAATGTGCTGAACGTCCAGAAGTTTTCCAACTGGCTGGTTGTTCAGAAGTCACTCTACTGATCAACTTCTAAACAATCGGCTTGCCCTGTTGGACCGCTCAAATTTTGATCCATGTATGGCTTGCTTAAGTTATCACTTGGTTCTTACTAGTGGTACTTGTGAGATTCAGTGGATTGTACATTGGAAAGAAGTTTGAAAAATTGAGCCATTCAAGGGAATAGGATACAGTAATACTGAATCATAGGGAATAGAGGCAGTTTATACAAAAAAGAAAAAAAAAAATCCACATCCGTTTATTTGGAAACTGAATATGTTCCTGAGAAGAGGTTAGCTTTCCTATAGCCACGAGTTGCAGGAATTTGTGCTTTTCCCCCCCCATCAACACATACAGTGCTGACAAATGGAATCATCCAGCTGAGCCATTGTCTTCTCACGGGTGGGGTGGGGAAAGCCATCCCCACCGGGAGCAGATCCGGTAGGCTGGTTGTACCCAAGTTGATCAGCTTTGTTCATTCAACCTTTTATATTACCTTTTTATAGAGTTGTGCTTAAAATTGAGTTCCACTCACTTTTACAACTTTGTCTTAAAGGAATGACAACCCTCTACCACTCGATTTTTTTTTTTTTTGGATTTCTTAATTTAAATTTTTTTTCCCTTAACTTTTGTCCCAGCCTTGCTGTGGCCTAGTGCGTCACATCCTCTTCTCTCCTGCTGCCTTCTAGGACCTTTGTGTGTGTCCCAGAAAATGACTGGGCCATTCAGGAAGCGCCACACGACTTGCGCATGTACGGTAAGAAACCGGCAGGGAAGCCTGAAGGCGCCACTTCTGCTTTCCCTTAATTTGTAATGCCGGCGCCTGCACCCTATCCAATGGACCGATCTTCCTCAAGGAGCTGACAACGCGGGCTATTAAAAGTTAGCAGCTAGTGGTTGTAGCTGCTGAATTCTGAGAAGTCCCAATTGTGAAAGTCCTTCACCCGGAAAGTGCACCATCCATCACCAGAACGTGTGTGATCCTGAGTAAATGTCTCCACCTTACAAAGTGCTTGCTTACCAGCTACTGTTGACCACCTATTACAGAAGGTCACTCTCACTTGTGGCTCAAAACCCAGCCAGCGCGCCTCTATCCATCCAGGGGGAATTTGAATTGAAGGTAGGGAAATCCACCACTTTAAGAAGACTTGGTCATAAGAGATCCCCAAAAAAGATACAAACATCATCTTGTAGCTCCAATTTTTCCAGCATGCATTCAATGGCGCCTTGAACCTGTGTTACATTCAACCTGCCCATTAATGGTTTGAATCTTAGGAACCAGCTGAGATTCGAACCATGTATAACTGATCTTGGTACATTGACCCTGATGTATTTTTACAAATTCCCAGCACTTGTAACCAAAAGTAATTCTGCACAAATAGCAACCATTCTTGTGACCTTAAACAAACCAACCAGTTTTTGGGTAAGAATAGTGAATGACAAACCTATGCGTTTTTATTTACTGAAGAACTGCAGCATATATAAGTTCCTTACTCAACTGCTTACAGCTGTAAAATATTGGCGAGGATTCACTTCCTTGCCGTCAGTGCGTTTTCATTGAAAAATGTCTGTGCTTGTAACCCTTGTGCTTTATGGTAGCACAGTGAATGCGGCATGCAATGCACAGACTTTACACGGGTAAACACTATTTTGAGGATCAATGTAGAAAATAATATAAGTAGACCTGTCAGTCTTATAACTGAGCTCTCCTGCTATCGCAGAAATAGATCTGCAAAGCTCATGTGCCTGAGCTCTGCTCCTATACCAGAGTGTTATGCAGAGGACATCTGAAGGACAATGCAGCTTTTAACAATGCAGGCTGCATTTTTCTGGACGTTCAGTCTGGATCAGACTCCATAGTGTCCTATGAATAGCAGCATCTCCTTTACTTTTTATAGATCTGGTCCAAAGTAAAAATTAATTTCCTCAAAGTTATATCAATTGTTTACAAAGAATAAATACAAAATGATTGACTGCATTGGTATACGCCCTTTAATATGACACAACTAAATCATCTTTTGTCCAGTAATTATTTTTCCAAAGTCTTGCAATCTCTTTAAGATTGCATTAAACACTTGAGGGGAGGTGGGTTGAATAAAGCTGTCGTGCCACTTTTCTGTGCTTAATCCCATTTGGTAAAATATTGTGCCAAATTCATGAAGCATCTGTGACACTTTTATGTTCTGACACTCGTGCCCCAAATTCAGGTAGTTCTAAAATGTGCAGCTTTTACATTGTGTTGCATTGAATGTACAAACGGGGTAGCCGCTCTAACTGTGAAAACCTCCAAATATGCATGTTTGTTACTGGGACCTTCACACCAGGTTCAGCTGACCCCCCCCCCCCCCCATCACAAACTCATAATATGGAAAGAACTCGCAATCCTGGAATCCTTCCAAATTATTTTCGATAATCGCCAAATACAAAGTAATTGCTGACATGTTTCGGTAGAGAGCCTAGTTGCATTGAACAAGGCTCTTCGTCGAAACATGTCAGCAGTTACTTTGTACTTGGTTATTTAATAAAGAATTTGGATGGATTCCAGGGTGTGAGTTCTTTCCATATAGCCATATTACCGTGTTGCATGGAATGTGCCAGTTTAGACCAACTCTGTTTTCGCATATAGAGAGAAACTGGCGCAGACAGGTTTTGAAAAAGTGTCTTGCATGCATTCTAAAAGCGGGTGCAGCTCGTGCCAAATTCCAGAGCATGTTCTGGGCAGGTTTTTGAATTTGGTGCTCGACTTTTAGGGCCTATTCAAGATACTTTTTTGCAAAATGTGTCTATGCCAGTCTTTATGAATTTCAGGGTACATGTTTTTGTTTAGCCACTTGACGCCCAAGGTAAGTACATGGACGTCCTTGGGTTTCAGTGCTTATAGCAGGATGATGCCTGCACTTACAGGCATCATCCTGGTATCAATCTTTTCAGCTTACGATTTTCTTTCTTTTTTTTATTTATTTATTTATTTTTTATTTAAGAAGTGATCTGAGTGGCTAAATGGGAGGAGTGATGTGGCCAGCGGCGATGGCTGCCATGTACAGAGAGAAACAGACGCTGTTCCCCCTCTCTGTAACCCTGGAAACCAGGAGTGACAAGTAGTTTGTCACTTCTGGTTCAATCTCTTTCGTTACCTGGCCACCAGCAGCCAATCAGACTGATCGTGTCTAATAGACCTCAGATCTCTCCATAAAGAGGACCAGTCATGGCCCATACTGTCACAAGGGATTTAGCTCATCTCTTGTGATAGCAAAGTGTAACAAAATTAATTTTAAACCTGTAAAGTTCCCCCATCCCACTGTGTTTACGTGCAAATGCGAACACATACGTTACTCCCGCATACATATGTAAACGGTGATGGGTACTGCACATGTGTGGTATTGTCATCAATGTCAGAGCGAGAGCAAAAATTTGAGCACCAGACCTCCTGTGCAACTCTAAACTGGTAACCTGTAAATAGGTTTAAAGCGTCTCCTATGGAGAATTTTAAGGACTGCAGTTTGCCACCATTCCACGGGTGGGTGCAATTTTAAAGCGTGGTATATTGGGTAACTATTTACTTGGCGTAACATCATTAACATTATCCAAAACAAATTGGGCTAACGTTAATGTGTGGGTTTTTTTTTTTTAATTCATAAAAGTGTAGATTAGATATTTTTGTAGGAGTGAACTGTCAGAAATGGCCTGTAGGCAAATGGTTAACTTGGTGCTTTGGCAGCAAGCTGGAAATCATACTACCCTAATATATTATTTTATTTAAAGTGTTAGTAAACACATAACACAGTGAAATCAGTCTGTATATGCAGTAAAGCACACTTGTACTCACTGTGGAACCTAAGGGGTTAATCCTCTACATTTGTGTAAAGAGGCAGTTTGATTCTGTCTTCTATGATCTGCTCCTTTTTCCACTGTCCCCAAACTATCTCTGGATACTACTGAGCCTTGAGGACAAGCTGCACATGCTCAGCTTGGTGTGTATTGTTAGAGGTTTATTTTTATTAATTTTTTTTCTTTGGGAGGGTGCATGTGATCAGCACATGGCCAATTAGCACTGTCCAGACAGAGGGGTCAGTGGTCCTGCAGCCTCATCAGATAATCGGGGGGAGAATGAAAACTACTCCTTTGTGCACAAGCTCAATGCTTACTACTTGCTGTCGCCAGCTCACACAGCACTGATTTTCTAAACTTCCATTTCGGGAGTGTGTGCACAGGGAAGTGGTAATAATGGACAACACAGTCTAGGGCTGAGGAGCAGGGGAGTGGCTTGATGTCCTTGGCTTTGGGCTTTTTCTTTCAATATTATTGATGCCCACGTGGTAAGGAGACACAGCTCTAGTTATGATGAGGAACATGCAAGCAGGGATGGTTCCATAGGGCCTTGCAAAGGAATGGAGAAACCCTAAGGGTCCATTCACATGGGCGATTAGTATACGATATTATATATAGTATACTGTTGTTTCCAGGGGCAAGAATCTGCAGAATACTGCATCTGGAATGACAGGTGTGTAGATAGCTGCGGCTCATCTCTGCATCCAGCCACAATCACTGTTGTAATTGCTCACTGTGTGAAGAGCCATGAATCTCTGTCATTGCATTGTGTGCTCTGAGCACATCTATTAGATGCAGATTCTGGAAGCGGATGTCATATCCAGTGCTCAGGGTGAAAGCTCATTCTGCAGGAAGGCCCATAGGCGTGGTGTATCTGGATTTGCAAAAGCATTTGATGCAGTTCCCCATAAATGTTTACTGTACAAAATAAGGTCTGTTGGCATGGACCATAGGGTGAGTACATGGACAGAAAACTGGCTACAGGGGCAAGTTCAGAGAGTGGTGATAAATTGGGAGTACTTGGAATGGGCAAGGGGGGAAAGTGGGGTCCTCCAGCGTTCTGTCCTGGGACCAATCCTCTTTAATTCATTTGTAAATGATCTGGAGGATGGCATAAATATCTCAATCTCTGTATTTGCAGATGATACTAAGCTAAGCAGGGCAATAACTTCTCCGCAGGATGTGGAAACCTTGCAAGAAGATCTGAACAAATTAATGCGGTGGGCAACTACATGCCAAATGAGGTTAAATGTAAAATAATGCATTTGGGTGGCAACAATATGAAGGCAATCTGTACACTGGGGGAGAACCTCTGGGGAATCGAGGATGGAAAATGACCTGCGGGTCCTTGTCGATGATGGTGTCAGCAATAGCATGCAATGCCAAGCTGCTGCACACAAACCAAGCAGAATATTGGCATGCATTAGAAAGGGGATTAACTTCAGAGATAAAATGATAATTCTCCCACTCTACAAGACTCTGGTCCGGCTGTACCTGGAGTATACAATCCAGTTCTGGGCACCAGTCCTCAGGAAGGATGTGCTGGAACTGGAGAAAGTCCAGAGAAGCGCAATAAAACTAATAAAAGCAACTGGAGGACCTTAGTTATGAGGAAAGGTTGCGAGCACTGAACTTATTCTCTGGAGAAGAGACACTTGAGAGGGGATATGATTGCAATATACAAATACCCTACTGGTGACCCCACAATAGGGATAAAGCTGTTCCGTGAAAGGGAATTTAATAAGACACAGCAATTCACTAAAATTAGAAGAAAAGCGGTTTAACCTTAAACTGCGTAGAGGGTTCTTTACTGTAAGAACAGTTAGGATGTAGAATTCTCTTCCACAGGCACTGGTTTCACCGGGGAGCATCGATAATTAAAAAAAAAAAAACTATTAGGCACCTGAACGACCACAACATACAGGAATATACAATGTAATACTGACATAAAATCACACACAGTGGTTGGACTTGTATCTTTTTTCAACCTTGCCTACAACAGTCAGGTCCATAAAAATTGGGACATCGACACAATTATAATCAGGTGAACGGTGTAGAAATTACAACAGTTTGTATATGTGCCTCCCACTTTTTAAGGGACCAAAAGTAATGGGACAATTGGCTGCTCAGCTGTTCCATGGGCAGGTGCGTCTTTATTCCCTCATTATCCCATTTACAAGGAGCAGATAAAAAAGACAGAGTTCATTTCAAGTGTGCTATTTGCATTTGGAATCTGTTGCTGTCAACTCTCAATATGAGATCCAAAGAGCTGTCACTATCAATTAAGCAAGCCATCATTAGGCTTAAAAAAACAAACAAACGCAAAGCTTCAGAACTCATTGGATGGTGCTTTGCATGCAGATGGACAATGACCTGAAGCATACTGCGAAAGCAACCAAAGAGTTTTTTAAGGGAAAGAAGTGGAATGTTATGCAGTGGCCAAGTCAATCACCTGACATGAATCCAATTGAGCATGCATTTCACTTGCTGAAGACAAAACTGAAGGGAAAATGCCCCAAGAACAAGCAGGAACTGAAGACAGTTGCAGTAGAGGCCTGGCAGAGCATCCCCAGGGATGAAACCCAGCGCCTGGTGATGTCTATGCATTCCAGACTTCAGTCTGTAATTGACTGCAAAGGATTTGCAACCAAGTATTAAAAAGTGAAAGTTTGGATGATTGTTAATCTGTCCCATTACTTTTGGTCCCTTTAAAAAGTGGGAGGCACATATACAAACTGTTGTAATTCCCACACCGTTCACCTGATTTGGATGTAAATACCCTCAAATTAAAGCTGAAAGTCTGCAGTTAAAGCACATCTTGTTTGTTTCATTTCAAATCCATGGCGGTGGTGTATAGAAAAAAAGATTAGAATTGTGTAGATGAAGGAACTGGAAAATGTGAAGTGATTGTAAAGGTTGCTTTTTTTTTTTTTTTTTTTTTTTTTTTTTTTTAAATAAACGTAACAAACGTCATACCTTCCTGCTTTGTGCTAGGGTTTTACAAAGAACAGCCCCAATTCTCTTCTTCTGGGGTACCCTGCCAGCGCCCCTGTCCTTCATCGGGTGCTTCCACAGAGAGCCGATTTCCATTGGGCACACATGCGGGCACGCTCCCGAGTCCCGCTGTTGCATCAATTGACACAGACAGTGGGACTTGGCCCTGTCCCCCACTCTTGTGTCACTGGGTTTGATTGACGGATTGATCATCTGCTCTGGTGTGGCTCATGCTGTCTAAAGTTTTACACTGCTCCAATAGCCATAGAGTATATTGGACAGTGGGTGGAATCCTGGCAGATGAGAGCATGGCTGTCCATACAGCCCTGGCCAGTTAGAAGTGGGTGTGCCCCAAGGCATACTGGATACCTGTATTTTATATCTGGGGAGCACATGGGCTTGGGTGTCAAGCTTTTCTCTGGAGAGAGGTCCACGTGGGGAGGGGGCTGCTGCCATGCAGCCTCAGGTAGTCGACCTGAGGGCCTGAAACATTGAAGCTGCAACCCATGATTCTTGCGAGAGCTGTCTGAGGGAGAATGTCTGCGGATACTGTCTGGTATCACTGAAGAGGGCTGCCATATGTGCTGATAAAGCCTTGTGAGTACAGATCCATGCAGGGGATCCTGGGGACTGGTGTTGTTGAGCCCCCTTCTGAGTGCTAGGAGTCAACAATTGGGTGCAAGCTAAAGGGGACACTGGCTAGTGTCTTGAAGAAGCATGGCCCACTAAATTCTTTCTGCTACAATGGGACTTGCTTTAATTTGTTCAGTTGATGCATAGTGTTACTGAAGGCCTGCTGCATAGTTCTACATAGTATCAAGTCTTTGCTATTCCTACTACCTAGGCGTAGAGCTCCTGCTAGAAGATGCCTGTTTTCAGTGGTGGCTGGTAATGTTTTTGGATGGGGGGTGCCAGACCCTGCCCTTCATTTATAACCCCTCCCTCTTCCCCATAGGCCCCACCCCTTATAGAATCCACCCACTTCGTCTCCTGTATTCCACTTGCTTCTACCCATAGTGTCAGGAGTATATAGCCCCAGCAATACAGATCAGGGTATATAGCTCAGCCTCACAGACCAGGGTATACAAATCGGGCTATACAGATTAGCCTCACAGACCAGGGTATACAGATCAGGCTATACAGAGCAGCCTCACAGACCAGGGTATACAGATTAGCCTCAAAGACCAGGGTATACAGATCAGGCTATACAGAGCAGCCTCACAGACCAGGGTATACAGATTAGCCTCAAAGACCAGGGTATACAGATCAGGCTATACAGAGCAGCCTCAAAGATCAGGGTACCGCAACAACCATTGCCTCTGGCTCTAATCACGTGCTTCAAAATACACATTCCTCGCCATAGTAATTCATGTGTCCGGTGTCCTGAAAGGGTCCGGGCACATGTATAGGGAGGGTGGTGGAGGTGTCGGGGGCGGTGCCCATGCATCCACAATGCACGGGCCACCACTGCCTTTTATTGATTTAGCAAGGACTGACATTATTCCAGAGGGAGTAAAGTCCAGGATTAATTTGCTGCAAGTTGTACATAGAGATAGTTGTCCACATCTGTGAATAGTTAATTTGCAATATCCTATGAAATCTCTTCTCCTATCCAAGGTCTCCAAATAAAATACAAAAAACAAATCCCCCAGACTGGTCATTGAATATAACGAGCGGAAGAATGTGTGCAGCTGGCTGTGTGAAAATACCCTGTGACTGACTGTGGAGTAATCAGTGGGAGGCCCGGGAAAAATAATATGAGTCCTATGGGGGGGAGTACCTCTACAGTAATATAAATATACCTGTGTACACTATGGACGGTCCAACTTTCAGGGAGTCAGAATTGTGGCATGTAACCCACTCCATAAAGATACGGTGATTGAAAAGCACGAGCTACAGAATAGATACAATAAAATTCCCAACTCACTAAATATCAATTTGAATACGATTGAACTAATCATTAAAAATTGGAAATAGAAGCCTTTACAGTTGGTCAGAAAACATTCCTTACTATGTCCACTCTCATGACAGCCCCCAGTCACCCAGTGGAGTACGTCTTGAACCACAGGAATGAATGAGCTGAGCAGCATGCATGTGCACTAGCAGCTGGATGCGGCCAGGACTTCTTTCTGTAGACCAGCCTTTCTCAGCCTTTTTACCATGGAGAAATCCTTGACACAATTTTTAGGTTTCAGGGATCCCCTGCTTGAAATGATCATTTCTACAGCTCAGGGTACATTAGCATGATCAGTAAGATGCAGTTATAAAGCAGTAGTGGGTCTCCTGCAGTGTTATGCCATTGTTAAGAAAGATTTATGTGTGGTTCTGTGCAAATGGCTAGATGTACTTCACCTCTGCCTTCGCCTTGGTCACATCACAAGTAACCATCTCCTGCGGTTCTGTTTAAGGACTGGCTTGCTGAATCCCTTCTGGCTCCTTATCCTGCTTGCTGTTGCTCTACTTGGATCCCTGACTTCTGGCCTGGCTGATTACCTGATCTGGTTATTGAACTCTGGCCTGGCTGACTACTCGATCCGGTTACTGGACTCTGGCTATGCTTTGACTACGCTTTTTCTATTTACCTTTTTATTTTTATTTAATAAACAATGTGTGATTTAAATGTACTTCTGTCTCGGTCTGATTCATGGTTTCTGACAAAGATCTAGGTTTAAAAGATTGTAGGTGTGGCGCTGTTGTTGTGTTCTAAAGTGTGGGTGGTCCCAACTCACTTTCTAATTAATACTTTGTAACAAACTGGTGTGCATTAATTCAATGCATAATGTGCTCACATAAAAAAGTTCCTAGTGCTGAAAATCAATTAATATACACAATGTAGAAAAAAAATTCAAAGTGACAAGTGCTCTTCATTCATATGTGACTTCCATACTTAAAATTAATATATACAATCCAAATAAATGCAGTCCTTAAGAATATATATATGCAGTCCTTCAATGTGTATAAGTATTCAAAAAAGTGACAGGTGCTCTTCAATTATATATCATAGTATTCCAAAAGATACAGGTGAACTTCAATCACATATCATTTTTGCTGGTGCTCCTTACACTGCCCCAGAGGTATTCCACTTGCCAGAGATCCTCACCCCTCAAAGGGGTATTGTGCATTCACAGTATTTGTCACTGTGTAGCAGTGTAAAGATCCACAGCTTGCTTTGTTCCTAATGTACATTCATTCATGCCTCTCACATGTAGAAGAAAGATGCTCCCATAGTATAATATATTTTTAAAAAGTTTTATTTGTGCCAAACAGTAAAATCATACTCACATTTACTCTGTATGGAGCCCAAATGACGTCTTGATGACAAAACATGTAAGGTAGAGTTTCTAGCATCTTTGCATCACTTCCGGTTAAAGCCACGGATTGCGGGTTATCCCGGCTTCCTGTTTTTTAACAAATAGCTTTAACATACAGAATACATGTGAGTATGATTTTACTGTTTAGCACAAAGAAAACTTTTTAAAACGGTATTATACTATAGGATCTTTCTTCTACATGTGGGAGGCACGAATGATCACACATTAGGAACAAAGGAAGCTATGGATCTTCATACTGCTGCACAGTGGAAAATACTGTGAATGCGTAATACCTGATTGAAGAGTAGGGATGAGCCAAACACCCCCTGGTTCGGTTCGCACCAGAACCTTCTTAGGAACTTTAGAACCCCATTAAAGTCTATGGGACTCAAACTTTCAAAATCAAAAGTGCTAATTTTAAAGGTTAATATGTACGTTATTGTCCTAAAAAGGGTTTGGGGACCGGGCTCCTGCCCCAGGGACATGTATCAATGCAAACATTTTTTTTACAAACGTCCGTTTTTTCGGGAGCACTGATTTTAATGATGCTTAAAGTGAAAAAATAAAAGTGAAATATTCCTTTAAATATCATGCCTAGGGGTGTCTATAGTATGCCTGAGAAGTGGCACGTGTTTCCCGTGTTTAGAACAGTCCCTTTCCACAAAATGACATTTCTAATGGGAAAAATGTAATTTAAAACTGCTTGCGGTTTTAATGTAATGTCTGGATCCGGCAATATGGATGAAAATCATTGAGAAAAATGGCATGTTTAGCCCCCCTGCCCATTACCAGCTCCTTTGGGTCTTATACAGATATTAAGGGGAGCCCCATACCCAAATTTAAAAAAGGAAAGGTGTGGGGCCCCCAGGCCCTATATACTCAGAACAGCAGTATACAGGCAGTGCAAACAAGACAGGGACTGTGTAGGTTTGTTGTGTTAAGTAGAATCTGTTTGTAATTTTGAAGTGGTACATTTTTAAAGTGTAGCTCCAGTCAAAAAATCTATTTTTAAGCTTTTTGGAAAACATAGGGAAGGGTTATCACCCCTGTATAATTTTTTTTGCCGTCCTTCTTTTTTCATCTCACTTCCTGTTGTCGCCTTCCGTTTGCAAGTAGGAGATGTTTGTAAGTTGGATGTTTGAAAGTAGGGGCCTGCCCTATATGCTCTGCATAAATTTAGGCCTAAGGTATTGGTGTTACCACAACGTTGTAAGCCCTCAAAGTGACTCTTGGTGGGCTCTGGAGCGCCCTGCTGCGAACGATTATATCAAGAATTGTAATTACATGCCATTGTTGAACAGTGGTAGAAAAATTGGGCCTTTGGTGGTTGTGGTGCTGATGCTGGTGCCACAACACTAAAAGTCCTCACAGTTACTCTCGGTGGGCACAGGAATGGGCCCTGCTGTGAAATATTATATCAAGAATTGTAATTACATGCCCCTATTAAACAGGGGCCGAAAAATTGGGCCTAAGGTACTGGTGCTGGTGCCACGACACTGCAACCTCTCCCATATACTCTAGTTGTAGTGCAGGAATGAGCCCTGCTGCAAAGCATTGCATCAAAAATTGTAATTACATGTCCCCGTTAAACAGAGGCTGAAAAATTGGGCCTTAGGCACTGGTGCTGGTGCCACGACACTGCAACCTCTCCCATATACTCTAGTTGTGGTGCAGGAATGAGCCCTGCTGCAAAGCATTGCATCAAAAATTGTAATTAAACGCCCCTGTTAAACAGGGGCTGAAAAATTGGGCTGGTGGTATCACCCAGAACCAAAAATGTTCTTCCAACATATCAGCGGAGGAGGAAGAGGATAGACAATCAACATCACAGGACAGTCACTCAGCATCAGCATAGGCAGTCTTGAAGGGATGTGATATTTAAAAAAAAAAAATATTCGGTTACATCAGCTTCAGGTGCTTGGTAGCTGTAGGTGATCCAAGACTGATTCATCTTTATGAAGGTCAGTCGATCAACCGAGTCGGTGGACAGGTGCACCCTGTGATCGGTAACCAAGCCACCAGCCAAAAAACGCTGGATGCAGGACAGGCCAGTAGCTCAATTGCATACTATGCAAGCTCTGGCCAGTGATCCATCCTCAAGACCCATTAAGCCAGAGGATTTTCGGTGGGAAAGGTGTCCAAGTCTGACCTTGCCCCTAGGTATTCCTGCACCATGTAAATCAGACGCTGGCGATGGTTGCTGGAACCGATCATACCTTGGGGCTGCGGACTAAAAAACTGTCTGAACGCATCGGTCAGATGGCCACTTTCTCCACCGCTCCTTCTGACCGATGCCTCAGCAACACGTTGTCCAGAACCAGGAGTTTGTAACCTCCCAGTCTCCGGGAACGCGTTGCACAGACCTTTCTGCAAGGCCTCCCGGAGATGTCTCATCCTCTGCTCCCTCTGCGACGGCAAGATAAGGTCGGCAACCTTACCCTTGTATCGTGGATCAAGGAGAGTGGCCAGCCAGTAATGGTCCCTCTCCTTGATCCAAAGAATAGCCTTCCGCAGGCTTTGCAGGATCGGGGGGGGGGGGGGCATGCAGCGTAGGTTAGCTGAGGTATTCGGTCCGGAGTCCTCTGGGTCACTAAGGACAACATGATCCGCAGCTACCTCCTCCCAGCCACGTACAAGTCCACAGGTTTCTTGGGACTGTAAATCATCCCTACAAGACTGCTGCTGATGCTGAGTGCCAGCCTCCACCTCCATGCTGACACAATCCTCCTCCTCCTCCTCGTCCTGTGTGATGGGTGGGACAGCAGGAACACTGTCTGGATAAAGGGGGCCTTGAGAGGCAAGGAAGTCCTCCTCTTCCTGCCTCTGTTCTGCCTCAATTGCTCTGTCCATTATTTCACACAGCGTATGGTACAAAACGTGGACAAGAGGTACAGTGTCACTGATGCATGCACTGTCACTGCTCACCATCCTTGTGGCCTCCTCAAATGGTGACAGGACAGTGCATGCATCCCCGATCATGCCCCACTAGTGAGGTGAGAAAAAACCGAGCTCCCCTGACCCTGTCCTGGTGCCGTATTCGCACAGGTACTCATGATGGCCCTCTGCTGCGTGTGCAGCCGCTGCAGCATGGCCAACGTTGCGTTCCACCTGGTGGGCATCTCACATGTAAGGCGGTTCCTGGGCAGGTTCAACTCCTTTTGGAGCTCAGCCAGCCGAGCACAGGCATTAAATGATCGGCGGAAATGCACACATACTTTCCTGGCCTGCTTCAGGACATCCTGTAAGCCCGGGTACCTGCCCAAGAACCGCTGCACCACCAAGTTAAGGACGTGAGCCACACAGGGCACATGGGTCAGTTGTCACTGTCAGAGGGCGGAGAGGAGGTTGGTGCCATTGTCACAAACCACCAATCCTGGCTTAAGCTAGCGTGGCATCAACCACCTCTTGGCCTGCCCCTGCAGAGCTGACAAAATATCTGCCCCAGTGTGGCTCCTGTCCCCCAAACAAATCAGTGCAAGCACGGCATGGCATCTTTTTGCCTGCGTACTTGCGTAGCCCCTTGAACGCCTACGGAGCACCGCTGGTTCTGAGGACAGAGCACTGGAAGAGGCCATGGAGGAAGAAGAAGAGGAGGGGGTGGAGGGGAGAGGTGTGTCACAACAAGTAGTAGCATTTTGGAGGCGTGATGGTGGAACAACCTCCAACACTACTGCACCTTGTCCTGCATCCTTCCCAGCTGCCAGAACAGTGACCCAATGGGCCGTAAAAGACAGGCAATGTCCCTGTCCGTGCCTGCTGGACCATGAGTCAGCGGTAAAATGCACCTTACCGCTGACCGCCCTGTCCAGCGAGGCAAGGACATTGCCTTCCACATGCCGGTAGAGAGCCGGAATCGCCTTCCGTGAGAAAAAGTGGCGTTTGGGGACCTGCCACTGAGGAACCGCACTGTCAGGTCACCTTGAGGCGAGGTGACAGATGCACACCGAAGGGATCAGGAGTGCACCGCAAGGTTGTGGACCCTACGGCTGACTGATCCCACTGGGGTTAGAGCGTAAGATTTCCTGGGGCGCGGAGTCTAAGAGCCAGCAGGTGTTCACCAGCGCCTCTGGTGGTGAGGATGGACTTGGCTGCAACTGGCTCCAGGTCGCGACCCCCAGGGTCCCCCAGCTCACACCCACAGTAGGCAACAGGAGGATAGGGATGGTGAGGGACAAAGCCAGGTCGGGGCCACAAGCAGACAAGAATAGTCAGGGACACGCCAAAAGGTCAGGATCACAGGCAAACAGGGATAGTCAAAACACGCCAAAGTCGGTAACGGAAACCAGTAGAAGAGCACACGGCAGGAAACAGGAAGCTAACACACAAAGGTATACACAATGGTTGATCAGCACTGATGGCCTGCAGTGCACAGGTTAATATAGGGCTCCCTGATAGGGCCTGGGGTGGAGACATAGTTAGAGGAGAGGTTATAAAAAAACAACAAGGGGGAGGTGGCTGGCCTCTAGTCTGAACACATGAGGGGAGGTAAGCAAACACAGGAAGATCACTGCATAACCATGACACGCACAGTGTACAAACTTACGGAAGGGGGCCGAGTCTACCAACTGAAAAGGCAGCAGTTGAAGTGCTAGCAATTTAGCCAAGCTAGCATTCAACCGCTGGGCATGTGGATGGCTGAGAGTAAACTTCTTTCGACGGTCCTGCAGCTGGGGCAGGGAAATTTGCCTGCTTTAATCGGACGTGGGTGTACTGCTAGCAGAGTGCCCGCAAGCACTTGGCTGTGACACACCTAATTCTACTCCTTCATTCCTCTCAGAGCAGGTTTCAGAGAGGACTGAAGGTCTAGTGGGGTTGGAGATCCCAGCTGATGAGGAGCAAGGAGAGGTCCGCTTTGTTCTTTGGTGTGGGTCTTTGAGGTACACTTGCCAATGTGCTGCATGGCAGGTCAACATATGTCTGGTGGCATGTGGTGCCCAAGCGGCTGATGTTTTGGCAACACAAAATACGCTTGAGACATATGTTGCAAATAGCAGCGGTGCGATCTGATGCACTTGTCTCAAAAAAAGGCTCACACCAAAGAACTTTTAGAATAACGTGCAGAGGCAGCACCCTGCACAGGCAGAGCTCTGCGGTGTGATTCAGTTGGTGTGCTGCCCCTAAGCTGGCCTCCGGAGGGCATCCTGCCTTGTTGGAGATGTGCCTCCTCCTCTCACCTACCAGGCACCCATGAGGAGTCAGTGCCCTCATCATCCCCTCCCTCTTCATCCCTGGAGCAAACCTGGCAGTATGCTTCAGCTTGTGGAACATGACTGCCAGATTGCTGTCCTCCTTGAGCATCCCCTCTCTCTGCGCTAACGCTACTGCCTTCCTCTAGCTGAGTATCATCATCAGAGCCTACAAAACACTGGGCATCCTCCTGGAGCATGTACCCAACACTGTGCTCAAAGAGTTCAGGGGACTCCTCAGGAGGATGTGGTGGGTCTAGGGGAAGAATCACTGATGATGACATTGAGACGAGGGAAGACGATGCGTTGGCAGCTGCTTTGCTAGTACCCTGAGCCTGGGTGAGAGAAGATGAGGAGGATGAAGAGGGCTTGGTCATCCACTCTACCAAGTCTTCGGCATGATGCCGCTCAACACGTCCAGCTGCCGAAAATAAGGACAAGCGTGTCCCATGGCCATGTGCTGATGATGTTGCACCGCGTCCACGACCAGCACTGTTGTCTCTAGACACAGAGCCTGCTTTCCCTCTTTTATCGGCTCATGCCTGTCTGCCTCTCCTTGTTGGCCTTCCAGACATAGTAATGGGCTGAAGGAAGATGGGAAAACCAGCAATATAGGTGGATAATGGTGTATACTGCGGTCAGGGCACGCAGACAACACCCACAATCTCCTACAGCTGACTGAAAGCTCAATTACAGAAGAGCAATATAGCTAGCTATATAGGTGGATAATGGTGTATACTGCGGTCAGGGCACGCAGACAACACACACAATCTCCTACAGCTGACTGAAAGCTCAATTACAGAAGAGCAATATAGCTAGCTATATAGGTGGATAATGGTGTATACTGCGGTCAGGGCACGCAGACAACACCCACAATCTCCTACAGCTGACTGAAAGCTCAATTACAGAAGAGCAATATAGCTAGCTATATAGGTGGATAATGGTGTATACTGCGGTCAGGGCAGGCAGACAACACCCACAATCTCCTAAAGCTGACTGAAAGCTCAATTACAGAAGAGCAATATAGCTAGCTATATAGGTGGATAATGGTGTATACTGCGGTCAGGGCACGCAGACAACACCTACAATCTCCTACAGGTGATGAAAGCTCAATTACAGAAGAGCAAGAATGCCAAATCGCTGGATAATGGTGTATACTGCGCTCAGGGCACACAGACAACACCCACAATCTCCTGCAGATGGCTGAAAGCTCAATTACAGAAGAGCAAGAACACTAAATCGGTCGATAACGAACGGTGTATACTGTGTTGAAGGTGCACAGAGAACACCCACTAACTCCTACAGACGCCAACACACTACACAAGGCCGCCGCGCTGGCGACCTTATAAAGTGTGGGGCGTGTACTACACAGCCTGAGCTATGATTTGCCACAGGCATCCTCCCTGTGGCCAATCATGGCTCTCCTCGCTGCCGGCGCTGTGATTGGCCAAGCATGCGGGGTCACAGTGCATGCTTGTCTAATCATGAGCCAGCAATGCACTGCGATGGTGCAGTGCATTGTGGGCCATGAGCGCCACACGAATTTGTCGCGAATGGCCCATAATGTTCGTTATTCGCCGAACGTGCATACAGCCGATGTTTGAGTCGAACGTATGTTCGACTCGAACACCAAGCTCATCCCTAGCCCTGTCCATTTTTCCACACAGCGTGTGCTCCAACAGGTGGACAAGAGGTACAGTGTCACTGATGCATGCACTGTCACTGCTCACCATCCTCGTGGTCTCCTCAAATGGTGACAGGACAGTGCATGCAACTGAGCTCCCCTGATCCTGTCCTGGTGCCATAGTCACACGTGTACTCATTGATGGCCCTCTGCTGCATGTGCAGCCACTGCAGCATGGCCAATGTTGAGTTCCACCTGGTGGGCATGTCAGATAAGGCGGTTCTTGGGCAGGTTCAACTCCTTTTGGAGCACAGCCAGCTGAGCACTGGCATTATATGACCGGCAGAAATTAACACACTTTCCTGGCCTGCCTCAGGACATCCTGTAAGCCCGGGTACCTGCCCAAGAACCGCTGCACTACCAAGTTAAGCATGTGAGCCAGACAGGGCCCATGGGTCAGTTTTCCCTCTCGGAGGGCGGAGAGGTTGGTGCCATTGTTGCAAACCACCATTCCTGGCTTAACCTGACGTGGCATCAACCACCTCTCAGCCTGCCCCTGCAGAGCTGACAGAATATCTGCCCCAGTGTGGCTCCTGTCCCCCAAGCACACCAGCCCAAACACGTTATGGCATCTTTTTGCCTGCGTACTTGCATAGCCCCTTGAACGCCTACGGAGCACCGCTGGTTCTGAGGACAAAGCACAGGAAGTGGCCATGGAGGAAGAAGAACAGGAGGGGCGGAGGAGAGAGGTGTGTCACAACCAGTAGTAGCATTTTGTAGGCGTGGTGGTGGAACAACCTCTAACACTACTGTACCTTGTCCTGCATCCTTCCCAGCTGCCAGAAGAGTGACCCAATGTGCCGTGAAAAAGATAGGTAACGTCCCTGTCCATGCCTGCTGGACCATGTGTCTAGAGGTCGACCGATATGGGTTTTTCTCTGGCCGATGCCGATATTTAGAAATCATGGCGGCCGATAGCCGATATATGATGCCGATTTTTTTGGGCCGATATTTTAGGCCGATTTTATTTTATTTATTTATTTTTAATCCCCCTTGATCTAACACACCTTTCCCACTGGGGCGTTTTAAGGCGCTTTTGGGCTAAAAATAGCGCCTGTAAAGTGCCTGTAAAATGGCTCCCCTGCAGTCTGCGTGAAAGACAGAGTGCTTTCACACTGAGGCGATGCGCTGGCAGGATCTTAAAAAAAAGTCCTGCAAGTAGCACGTTTGGAGTGGTGTATACCGCTCCTCCACCACTCCTGCCCATTGATATGAATGGGCACCACTGCCGGATCGCATGCAATGCGATTTGGCAGCGGTGCTTCATGGGCTCATTTAACCTCTTCCTTGGCCGCTAGCTGGGTTATATGTGCCCCACTAGCAGCCAAATAGCACCGCTAAAATGATGGTAAAGAGCCGCTAAAACTTGCGTTTTACCATCAACGCCTGCCCGCTCCAGTGTGAAAGCGGCCTTCATACGTGATACAGAAAATTTCTTACACTTAAACATTTATTAAACAAAACAAACCTCCAATCAGTTTACTTGTATGTATGATTTAGATAAAAAAAAAAATATATATATATATATATATATATATATATTAAATAAAAACAGGTAGTCAAAACTTTTGGACAAAAAAAAAAAAAAAATGGGCTAACTTTACTGTTTTTATTTTATTTTTATTTTTTAAATGGTGTATTTTTTTCCCAAAAAAATGCATTTGAAAGACCTCTGTGCAAATGCTGTGTGACATAAAATATTGCAACAACCGCTATTTTATTCCCTAGGATCTCTGCTAAAAAAATATATATCATTTTTGGGGGGGTCTAAGTGATTTTCTGGCAGAAAATACAGGATTTTTACTTGTAAGCAACAAGTGTCAGAAAAAATTTAGTCTTTAAATGGTTAAACTGAGAACTTCTACACACTGAGATGACTTAATTCATTCAAGTGTAAACATTGTATCTTTCTGTTCTTTTCTTGGCAGCCTGCCCAGAGTGGAGGAAAACGGTTGCTATGACGACTCAGTCAACTTTGAAATGACTTCTGTATAGAAGTCAGTCTAAGTCCCGCTGTAGTTCTAAATCGGCTTTTTATCAGCACAAATCGGCGGATGCCGATTATTTAAAAAACGGCAAATATCGGCCGATATATCGGCCGGCCGATATATCGGTCGACCTCTACATGTGTCAGCGGTAATATGCACCATACCGCTGACCGCACTGTCCAGCGAGGCATGGACATTGCCTTCCACATGCCGGTAGAGAGCCGGAATCGCCTTCCGTGAGAAAAAGTGGCGTTTGGGAACCTGCCACTGAGGAACCGCACATTGCGCAAACTCACAGAAGGGGGTCGAGTCTACCAACTGAAAAAGCAGCAGTTGAAGTGCTAGCAATTTAGCCAAGCTAGCATTCAACTGCTGGGCATGTTGATGGTCCAGCAGCTGGGGCAGGGAAATTTGCCTGGTACAATCGGACGTCGGTGTACTGCTAGCAGAGTGCCCGCAAGTACTTGGCTGTGACACACCTAACTCTACACCTTCATTCCTCTCAGTGCAGGTTTCAGAGAGGACTGAAAGTATAGTGGGGTTGGAGATCACAGCTGATGAGGAGCAAGGAGAGGTCCGCTTTGTTCTTTGGTGTGGGTCTTTAAGGTACGCTTGCCAACGAACTGCATGGCAGGTCAACATATGTCTGGTCAAGCATGTGGTGCCCAAGCGGCTGATGTTTTGGCCACGCGAGATACGCTTGAGACATATATTGCAAATAGCCCTGAATGCAAAGCCTTCTTATGGACTTAGCTGTGGTTTACTACCACTTTAAAGATCACAGTAAAAATGTGGCATACCTAGTAGTGTATTTGACTTCTGCAGCAGAACATATTTTAAACAGCAGTGCTAAAGATGCATATTTTCCTGCAATACCTCTGGAACGTAAGAAGGATGATTGCTGCTAAGCAAATTTGATAGAGACATTCTCATGAATCATAAATCAGCCCAAAATGTCTACTTCCTCTGTGTGTAGGCCACACATGCACTTTAAGGTCACTGTGAAATTGCTGACTACTATTACAACAACAAAGTAACATGTTGTTACATTTGGGACACTTGAGCTTCAAAATAGAACACTCTGCGTTCTGAGATGTGCAATGTTGTTTACATGTCATAGGGTTGTTTGCATACTGAAAGTTCACCATTTGTTGGGAATGGACAGAAACTGAGGTTCCCATTATTATGTCTGTTTATTTGTCTTGCAGTCCTTGCTCATGTTTTATCTCAAACCACTAGGTGGCGGTCTCTACCCTTCCGAGATGCACAATAAATGGTGCATAAAAGATAGCAAAAAATTTCTGCAAAATATTTACTCTTCCAAATTACTTATCTGTGATTATCTGCTTACATGATAAAGGGTGCATTTATATATAGCTTATGACCCAGCTTCTATATTGCATGTTTTTTTTTTTCCTGTCAGGATAGACGGAAATATGGATGGGGCAAAGTACCATCAAATTATTGAGGAAAATCTGCTGCCCTCTGCCAGAAGGTTGTCTATGGGAAGAAGGTTTAACTTCCATTATGACAATGACCCAAAGCACACAGCAAAAATGACCACACAGTGGTTGAACGAGAAAAAGGTGAACGTCCTTGCCTGGCCTAGTCAGACACCAGACTTAAAGTGGTTGTAAAGACTAATATTTTTTTTTTTTATAACAAACATGTCATACCTCCACTGTACAGTTTGTTTTGCCCCGTGGCCCCGATCGTCGTCTTCTGGGGTCCAACGGCGGCACTATCAGCTCCTCTCCGCATCGTATAAACCCCTAGGAAAAGCGCTTTCCTGGGGTGTTACCTTGCGAGCAAGCTCCCGAGTCCAACATTTGCATCCATAGACACAGAATGCAGGACTCGGCCCCGCCCCCTGGAGCCTGCGTCATTGGATTTCAGAAGTGGGAGCCAATGGCTGCGCTGCTATCGATCTATCCAAGCAAGAGCTGAGAATCACGGCCAGAGAGGTACAGCGCATCTCCACCGAGGGATCGAAGGGCTCATGTGAGTAAAATGGGGGGCTGGGGAGCAGTCACTGTCAGAAGTTTTTTCACCTTAATGCATAAGATGCATTAAGGTGAAAAAACACAAGGGTTTACAACCCTTTAAACCCCATTGAAAATCTGTGGAATGACTTGAAAACTGCTGTCCACCAATGCTCACTATCAAATTTAGCTGAATTTGAGCAGTTCTGCAAAGAAGTCTAGATGTGCAAAGTTAATAGAGACATATCTCAACAGACAAAAGGCTGTAACTAAAGCAGCATGTGGCCTGATAAAATAACGACATAAGGGGGTGATCCTTTTTCCAGTTCAGTGATTCTGTTTTTGAATTTCTTTTTCTGGCATGTTGGTGTTCACTTGGATATTCTAAGTTGCACTAGTAAATACAGCTGGATAAAATAAAAACTGCATTAAAAAAAAAAACAATTGTGCATGTGGCAAAAATAAAAAATAACCAAAAGCCTTTATTCAAATGACTGTACCATTGTACCCTAACCCCAGAATGAAATCCTCAAATTTAAATATAATCCTCCATATTCCCTGGAGGGTACAAATGAGAGATGGTATAACTGCTATGACAATACCCATGCCCAGTCAAGTCTTCTAAAATTATTAATTTGAGACAAGCTATTACTAAATATCTTAAATCAAAAATTTGATTACAAAGTCATAATCCATCAGTGCCAATCCCTATAACAAAAATTGCATTGCATGAATAAAAGAACAAAGGAATAATTAACAAAGCAGAAGCATAAACATTTGGGCAAGCAATAATACAGTAATAGCAGCAGAACAGAATTAATGCTTATGCATAGCAAGGTCTCGAAGGCTTGGAAAAGTCCCAAATTAATAGCTTTACAGGACTTAAGTAATCATAAATTATCATAGCAGTTTTACCATCCCACATTGGTTCCCTCCGGGGGATATGTTGGATTATATTTTAATTTGAGGGTTTAAGTCAGTCTGGGGTTAGGGTATAAGGGTATAGTCATCTGAATAAAGGCTGTGGTTACTTTAGAATTTTTTGTTTATTTTTGTATTTTTTGCCACGTGAGCAGTTTTTCTCCTTGGTTCTTTCTGTTGAAACATTTTATGGGGGACACCTAAAGGTTCATACATTATTATCCTTCGAATTAGGTTTTAAATGCTGACTGTATCCTTAAAATTGTTCCTCATTGCTATTCTGTTTCATATCTGGCCAGGAAGTGAGGGGATACAGGCAGCAATTAAAACATGATAGAGGTTCTATACCTTTCCCAATTACTTAACTGGAAAAACTTTTGGTGATATATCTCTCACATTCTGATCTGAATAGGGACATGGGCATCAGCACTGTAAAATAAAAACAAAAATGTTGGCTAGTTTTACAAAAAATCATCTCAAGTGGAGAAGTTGAAAAGGCACAACCAGTTTTAAATACAACCAGACTTTTTGTTTAATCATAAACCTCACATATTTTGAACCTTTCCAACAGATTTAAGTTGCCAGAACCAAGATCCAACAAGCACACTACTCCATGATCAAAGGGAATTCCTGAAGAGATCAGAAAAAAAAGCTGTTGATCTATCAGTCTGGAGATGGCTAAAAAGGTACTTCTAAGGACCTGGGATGCCACTTAATGACAGTGAGAACCATAATCTTCAAATGGAAAACACTTGAACAGCGGTGATTCCTCCCAGGATTGGCCAGTTGGCCAAAATGTCTCCAATAATGCAACCAAAGTCACAAAGCTCTTAAAACTACTTCCAAGAAAACGGTTGGTGTCTCAGCTTCAGCAAATGTCAATATTTTCAACTTGATCATCAGAAAGGCACTTGACAAATGGAGAGTAGCAAAACAGAAGCCCCCTGATAACAAAGAATAACTTAAATGTGTGTCTTTCAGTTGATCTCAAGTATTTGGAGAGAATGTTCTATGGATAGAACCCAACAGTACTTAACCATCTCTGGTGATTTATAGGCCTTGTTGATCACCCCAGTGTGCCACCGAAATCTGCTTAACAGGAGATTCACTTCTTGCATTAAAAAATGGTTTCTATAGCTGGCCATACACTTGAAGATATTCTTTAAAAAAATGTTTTTGGGGTCAAATCAATGGCCATTTTCAACCATAGTGATGATAAAAGTGAGATTTAATATTTTTCTTGAATGAACAAATTTCTAACAGTGAATGTGTTTTTCATTTAGGAAATTACATACTGGTAAATTCCAAAATTGTATGTTAAAAACAAATGAAACTTTGAAGTACTTTCAGTACTGAGGTACTGATGAGAATTTTCATACTAATCTACTTGTGTACGGCCAACTTTTGTCCAATGGTCAACCTAATACATGCCTTTGCTTGCAACGAACATATTTGGCTTTCCTTTACATGTACTCCAGCCCCCCTTTTCTGCCCAAAGGATACTCTTTTTGAAACCAACTACAGTACACTTTACAACATGTTCACTAGGAATAGTGTAAGCCCTCCTAGACCAATTAAAACAGCAAAGAAGCTATGCTACTTCTTAACACCCATACACTAGTATCTATGTAACTTTTTTAAAGCTGAAACAAATGTTTCCATATAAATGTGATGTTCTAAGTTACAGTATCTTCATATGTATTATTTTAACCCATGGAGGCGCTTAAAGTAGAAAGTAGAAAAACACAATTTTATCTGAAACTGTCAAGTTTACTATTCTCCAGTTTTTGTGGGTCCTGGCAGGCAGTTCCCTCAAGATTATGTCCTCACTTGGAGCATGTGATGAGCAACGTAATGCCGCGTACACACGGGCGGACTGTATGGCGTACTTAGTCCGTCGAAACACATTTCAGCTGACAGTCCGCTCGTGTGTGGGCTTCAGCTGACTTTTTCAGCGTGCAGTCTGGCGTACTAAGAATTTCGGATTTTTCGAAATTCTGTCCGTCATACTTTGGTTTCAGCGGACAATCCGCTCGTCAGTATGCTAGTTAGACGGACTAAGAATGGCGCATGCCCAGAAAGGATTTACACGGCGGAAGGGTGCTTTGCTGTGTATTGGACTTCCTATTTCTAGTCCTGTCGTACGTGCTGTACACGTCATCGCACAAGCTTTCGACGGACTGTTTGTGCATCCGTGTGTGGTCAAGTCCGTTCAGTGTAAAGTATGACGGACTGTCCGTCGGATTGTATGACGGACTAAGTACGCCATACAGTCCGCTCGTGTGTACGCGGCATAAGTCACAGCCTGGATTGGGGAAGGGGGGTGTGCTCTCCACATTTCTTAGTTGGTCGTCTAAAAAAGCCAATGACCCGGGGCCAAACCAGGACCATAGAAGAACATAGACCCAGATGTTTTAAGAAGAAGGCAAAATAATTATATCCAGCAGAGTCCTTCCAAAACTGACACCTTCAGTAACTGTCACAAAAAAGGGTCATCACCCTCCCAACCAATGCTGGTTTCTTCCTGCAATAACACATTTAAGCAGTTTAGGTGAACCAGTGAGGCTAAAAATATAAGAGCTGCCATTGCTGACATGATTTTAAAGACTCAGGCCCAGGGACCATCATCTGCTGGCTTCTACTACCAAGCAAGTCTTGGAACTAGAACAAAAATTTAGGATGCACGTTCAGATGTTTCAGACTTCACAGCCAGATTAAAATCCCCTGTCTGTGCTTAACTACTTCTATATTGGGCCATAGTAAAATTACACCAGCAGAAACACCCTCCCATCCTGGGTGGACGGTGATCAGGGATGAAGCATGTCCCTCGGGCATAGCCTATCCCTGATCAGGGTAAAGAGCCAGTGAAATTGGCTCTTTACCACGTGATCGGCTGTGTCCATTCACAGCCAGTCACAAATGTCAACAATGCTGTTTCCGGGTTCTCTTCCTCACTGTGTGAAGGGGAGATCTGGAAGGTAAAAGTAAAAGCACAGTGCCTGATCTCCCCCAAATAAAGGGTATCTGTCACAGCCCCCCAGCATACTTGTCACAGCCCATCAGAGTACCTGTCACCAGCATCAGAGTACCTGTCACCAGCATCAGAATACTTGTCACCAGCCCATCAGAGTACCTGAGTACCTGTCTCCGGCCCATCAGTGCACCCGAGTACCTGTCACCAGCACCCCATCAGAGTACCCGAGTACCTGTCACCAGCCCATCAGAGTAACCAAGTACCTATCACCAGCCCATTGGAGTAGCCAAGTACCTGTCACTAGCCCATCAGAGTACCTGAGTACCTATCTGCAGCCCATTGGAGTACCCAAGTACCTTTCTGCAGCCCATCAGAGTAACCAAGTACCTGTCACCAGCCCATTGGAGTAGCCAAGTACCTGTCACTAGCCCTTCAGAGTACCTGAGTACCTATCTGCAGCCCATTGGAGTACCCAAGTACCTTTCTGCAGCCCATCAGAGTACCCAAGTACCCATCTGCAGCCCATCAGAATTCCCAAGCACCTGTCTCCAGCCCATCAGAGTACCCAAGCACCTAAATGCACGTTTTTGTGGGGTTTATTTACTAAAGCTGGAGAGTGCAAAATCAGTCTCACTTGTGCATAGAAACGAAAAAGCTTGTTAAGCTTTGGCAATAAAATCTTGAAGCTGATGCAGAAGTGAGACTGATTTTGGTTTAGTAAATAATCCCCTGTCTGTCCTAGGAAAGTGCACCAGTCAAAATATTTTTTTTATTATTATTTTTAGGTATGCTGTATGAATGGGAACACATAAACATATTGTGGAGTTTTCTCAAATTTGACTGGAAAAGTAAAAATATACTTTAACCACTTGCTGACCGCTCTATAGCAGTTGTACTGCTACAGGGTTATAGAAAAATGGGGTTCCCTCGCGCTATCAAAGTGAAAAATATCCGAATGTGGTATGTCGGTTAGATTGCTGCTAGACCTAAAGTGTATACCATGCACTTAAACAAAAATAAATAAAAAAGGTGATCAGCGCAAACTATATGCACTTGCTTACTGGGCACTTAAACACCCTTCCTGCTCAGACCAATTTTCAGCTTTCGGTGCTCTCACACTTTGAATGACAATTACTCAGTCATGCAACATTGTACCCAAATTCATTTTTTGTCCTTTTTTTTCCCACAAATAGAGCTTTCTTTTGGTGGTATTTGATCACCTCTGGTGTTTTTATTTTTTGCGCTATAAATGAAAAAAGACTGAAAATTTTGAAAAAAAACGCATATTTCTTTGTTTCTGTGACAGAATTATGCAAATTATTAATTTTTCTTCATAAATTTTGGCCACAATTTATACTGCTACATATCTTTGGTAAAAATAACCCAAATTAGTGGATATTATTTGGTCTTTGTAAAAGTTAGAGAGTCTACAAGCTGTGGTGCGAATCATACAAAATTGATCACATCTGATGTACTGGTGGACTATCTCACTTCTTGTGACCCGAACAAGTCAGGAAAGTACAAATACCCCCCAAATGACCCCTTTTTGGAAAGTAGACATTCCAAGGTATTTAGTAAGAGGCATGGTGAGCTTTTTGATGTTGTCATTTTTTTCCCACAATTCTTTGCAAAATTAAGATTTTTTATTTTTTTAATTTTTTTTCCACAAAATTGTCATTGTAATAGGTTATTTTTCTTACATGGTATGTGTATACCACAAATGACACCCCCCAAAAAATTCTGCTACTCCTCCTGAGTATTACAATACCACATGTGTGGGACTTTTTCACAGCCTGGCCACAAAGAGAGGCCCAACATGCAGGGAGCGCCATCAGGTGTTCTAGGAGCATAAATTACACATCTAACTTGTTGACTACCTATTACATTTTTGAAGGCCCTGGAGCACCAGGACAATGACACGTGACACTGATGACAGATGGCACTGATACGTGCCAATGATGACACATATGTGGCACTGATGACACGGGGCACTGATGACAGATGACACTAAAATGTGGCACTGATGACAGATGGCACTGATACGTGCCAATGATGACACATACGTGGCACTGATGACACGGAGCACTGATGACAGATGGCACTTATACGTGGCACTGATGACAGATGGCACTTATACGTGGCACTGATGACAGATGGCACTTATACGTGGCACTGATGACACGTGGCACTAATACGTGGCACTGATGACAGATGGCACTAATACATGGCACTGATGACAGATGGCACTAATACGTGGCAGTAATACGTGGCACCAATGACAGATGGCACTAATATGTGGCACCGATGACGCGTGACACTAATGACAGATGGCACTGATAAGTGGCATTGATGACACGTGACACTGACAACAGATGGCACGTGACACTGACAGGTGGCACTGATGACAAATGGCACTGATACGTGGCACTGATGACAGATGGCACTAATATGTGGCACTGATGACAGATGGCACTATGTGTCACTGATGACATGTGGCACTGATGACAGATGGCACTTATACATGGCACTGATGACAGATGGCACTGGGGACAAATGGCACTGACAACAGGTGGCACTGGGGACATATAGCACTAACAGGTGGCACTGGGGACAGATAGCACTAACAGGTGGCACTGGGGGCAGGTAGCACTGGGGAGGATGGCACTGGGGCGGATGGTACTGGGGCAGATGGTACTGGGGCAGATGGTACTGGGGCGGATGGCACTGGGGGAGGATGGCACTGGTGTGGATGGCACTTTTTTTTACTTTTTTTTTTTTCACTTACGGCCGCTGCAGCAATTCATCTCTCCCCTCTCACACGCTGTATGTGTTTACATATGAGATCATCTCACATTGGACACGCCGATCGCGCTGTAAACAGCCGCTGTGATTGGCCGTTTACAGCAATCTGTGTTTGCCTGTCTCCGGGGGACACGGCAAACACAAAACTTCCCAGATGCGCGCCCGCGCCGGAGAGCATTGCGGAAGTAAACATGAGGACGTCCAGGGTGGGCGGGAAGCGGATATACCATATATTACTACAAAGATGGAATATCCTTGTTTGATATGTATTCTACCTCATAGATAAAGTGCAATAAATCAATAATTATATCAATAGTAATGGTGAATCCTAATGCAAATTGCTGCTGTGCATGCAATTATTTAGCTGCTGTGCAAACTGCTACTGTGCCAACTACGTAAATAAATTATTTGCTGTGCATGCAGTTATTAAACTGAATATGCTACTGTACAAACTATGTAAACAAATTATTGGCTGCGTATGAAATTATTTAGCTGCTGTGCAAACTGCTACTGTGCAAACTATGCAAATAAATTATTTGCTGTGCATGCGATTATTTAGCTGCTGTGCAAACTGCTACTGTGCTAAATACGCAAATAAAGCATTTGCTGTGCATGCAATAATTTAGCTGCTGTGCAATCTGCTACTGTGCAAACTACGCAAATAAATTATTTGCTGTACATGCGATTATTTAGCTGCTGTGCAAACTACGCAAATAAATTACTTTCAAAAAATGCACAACACATTACCATAAATTCATAAAGTGAAAAAAATAGCTGCTGTTGTGCAGATAATTAAAACAAACAATTAATGTAGCGTAAAATCATGCAAATCATCATCAGGTGCTAAATATTAAATAATAATTGAATGAACAATAGATAATGCAAAATGGTGCAAGATTATCATAAAGTGCTGAGTATCCCTGATGAAGTCATGACCTGTGACGTAATGCATAGGGAAGTTACTGGATTAAGGAACAACCAGAAGTGACGTATAGAGACGTTTGTAACACTACACATTGTTTGATCTGCCTGTCGTTTTCAGCATTGTTGTAAGTAGACATTTTTTAAACATAAATAAACCTATTTGAGACATATTACGCTATGGGATCTTCCTGCTTATTCCCCACTTTCATTTGCCGTGGATGAACGAGCGAACTAACCAACTGGGAGCCATTATTATTAGGATCACCAATATATATATATATATATTATATATATAGGTGAGCCTGCACTTCCAGGTATCAGGTGCGAGAGCGTGCTGCCGCCGGCTCGCTCCTGCTGTGATTTTACACAGCAGGAGCTGATCAGCAGGTCCCGCTAACCCGATGTCTGCCGGCACCCGCTGATCATTCTGTACACAAGGTAGATCGCCATTCTGTCAGTAAGGAAAGCATTGATCCTATAAAACAGGGACATGGATCTATGCCTTCCTCTAGTCATAGCACCTCCCCCACAGTAGTAAACCACCAGCTAGGCACACAGTTAACCCTTTGATCGCCCCTGATGTTAACCCCTTACTAACCAGTGTCATTAGTACAGTGACAGTGCACATTTTTAGCACTAATTACTGTAATAATGTCACTGGTCCCCAAAAAAAGTGTCAAAAGTGTCAGTGTCCAATTTGTCCACCGCAGGATCACAGTCCTGCTAGAACTCGCTGTGTCAAATGTGTGACCTCCTGTGTTCACTAAGCAGCAAAGTAGACACTCAGCATAGGACCTGAAAGCTAGCAGTGATTTCTTAACTATTGAACCCTATTACAGTAATCTTCAGCTTCCACAGGGCCCCCTTAGATATGAAGCATGCATACTTACATTGATCCAATATGGACCATGGTAACCATGCAAAAATATCTCAGGCTTATATAACCTTGTCTGTAAATATTTCTTTCATCATTTCTCTTTTATCTTCAATGAACAATATTTAAAAAATCATTAAGTTGACTCAAAGAAATGCTCTAACTAGAAACTCAGAAGAAGCCTCTGCAATGTAAAATGTGATACATTCCTGTCTGGGCATTTGTCAGGACCTGGATCTGAACCTACAACCTCTGCTGTGTCTGGCGGTGTTTCATCCTGTTGAACCACCTTGAAGGGCTCCCTGCTTGATTCCTTAGACAACTTTGCCTTGTGTCTTGTTTCTCTTGAACTCTCTGCTCTTCCCATGAACTTCCTAGTTAAGTCATGACTTTAAATTTTCTGTTTACCAGATTATTGTGCTCTCTCCAGCCAATATTTTGCTCTTGTCATTCCTTCTAACAACCTTTGGCTTGTTCCTTGACTACGCTTCTGCTTGATCCCAACTTGCAACCAGTTGTTAGCGACCTTTGACTGTTTACTGACTACCCTTCTGCTTGATCCCTACCTGCTACATCTCCTACTGGACCCCGGTTTGTGCACCTCCTGGTGGGGCAATCCTGAGGACAGCAACCTGATACTAACATGCAGCAAAACTCATATACACTGCCAGGAGGACTGGTGAATAATGGTTAGTGTTTTGGCTCCACACCTCGAGTGAACCCACGTCATCCGCCATGGTGAACTGCTGGTTTACTTATCCTGCTGGTCAGAGGGATCTTCTCTACGGCTATAGCTACTGGTCTCCTAGCCTGACCCCTGACTGTGGCAGTGAGTGATACAGGCATTTTTAAAGGTCAGAATAGTAAAAGCAGAATGGTGAATGGTGCTGTTTCTGTTATAACATGCAGTGGCCACTACTAGTTTAACTAAAGGCAAAACTAATGCTTGCCAGTTTTTATTGCTGTCTGAGCCTCCCATTAGGGAGATCCACCCTCTCTATTTGTCTTGTTTACCATTATCATTGAAAGTGAAGGTAAAAGAAAATCACAAATTTTGGGTTGTCCTCAGAAAAGTAATAGAGGGGAAATCTTCCAATGGGGACACTAGTTCTGGGGACCTGGGGGTCTGCTAGGAATTCCCTTAATTTGCATGGATTTCTTCTCACTTCCCATTTGGCTATGGGACAGGAAGTGAAGGGAAATCTATGCAACAGAGCACAGATGGCGAAAAAAAAATCTGACATAGATTATAATCCTCCCTTAGTCTATACAATATTAAATTAAAAAAATTCCCTATAGATCTACTTTAAGTGCTCAGTTGGTTTTCCGGAGTGACAGCTACCCTCAGTATGCTGGTGCTAAGATTGTTGTCCAGTAAGCTGAAACATTTTTTTTTTGCAAGGCTAAGTATGTGTATGTCACACCCCTAGCTGAGCAGCTTATTTACCCTTTAATGGGTCCGACTCCTTTAAAAAAGGATTTATTTAGAGAAGTTGAGTGCTGCCTCTCCCTTTGCATTGGAGTTCTGAGTGCACTATTCTGTTGAAATGTGATTGGTGGCTCTAGTGTACTGTGCTTCCCTGCTCAATCTGATTGGTTGCTATAGGTTTCACCACTGAGTATTTCGGCTGTTGACCACTCTTATTTCCTTCCAGATATAGGCAATTATTACAGTTGGAAAAGACATGTGTCCGTTCCATCTGTACTATTTCTAAGAATATTTAGTCTAAGGGCTGAACTTCACAGGAGTGAGGTTGGCAGGTTCTCAAAATCCATCTGGATGAGTGACACCGCTGATTAGGACATTGTTCTCATTTTAGGCTTGGCAGAACAATGAACAGGATTCTCTCCTCCCCGTTGTTCTGTGTTTACATTGCACAACATGCAGTAATGGATCTCCTACCAGCGCAGTGCTGCTTTCTCTGACACTTCACTCCTCTCTAGCAATCTTTCAATAGGAAGATGCAGTATTCTTCAATTCGGTCTTCCTCCATGTATTTCCAACTCCCCTCCTAAAACATATTACACACAAAAAAAAAAACATTTGTTTCTAATGTGCCCACTGATGCTTTCCCGTGGAACTTTGGTAAGTGGTCAATCTGCTTTGTTCATTATGGGAATTATAGCAGCCTACTGTCCCCAATTTGCCATAATAGCCCCCAGCTTCTAGACATTTGACTCGTTAATGTTCCAGATTGTTATCACTGATAATGCATGCATATCACTGATGCATGCATACATAGTTTAACAATATGCATACTATACAATTGCTCCCACTGTCCAATATTTGAAGGGACTGTTCCTTTTTTAGAGCCAAGTCCCTCTGTCCCTCTTACCTGCAAACAATAAACATTTCTAGAATTGTACTTTAACTATAATTTGATGGTATTTTGCCTCATCCATTTTTCCTTCTATCCTGACAAGTGCTCCAGTGCCTGCTGCAAAGAAACACCCAAATATATTACCATCTCCCTGCTTTACTATAGGAATGGTGTTCCAGTCTCCTTTTAGTGCTAGCATCATATGTGAAGGTCTAGGCCTTAGGTCATATGACCTCTGCAGTAGAAGAGCCTCAGCTAGTGTGAACTTTGATCCACCAGCAGAGAATGTCATCATTTATGTTTTGATATTCATCAACCATTTTACACACAAAATAAGAGCCTAATCACAACAAACCAATTACAGATATGATCTGCTCTTTACAACGACTTTAATATCATCTCTTGTATGGAGATCATATGGCAGGGGACGTGCAATTTCACAGGTGCATTGTGCTGAAATCTAAAACCTCCTTCTGCTGCAATGCTCATTGCTGGAACCATTGAATTTGTCTTCCGGAAATTCATGTCATCCATTAGTTTCTCCACGTACAACTTGGCACATGCCATGTCAGCTAACAGAAATAACGGGATTTTTTTTTTTCCCCGTATTGCTGGGAATTAGGCATCAGGTAGGCGAAAAAGTAAATAAACAGTACTTGTTTATGATTGAGAGATTTAATTGATGGTGTTTCGCAGTAACACTTCTTGGAATATAAACATCCCCCTTGGGGTGAATCGCCCTCTTCCTCCCAATCAGAAGGTTTTTGTGAGGCGCACGCTTGCATAAAAGAGAAAATGATGGTAACCAATATTATTAGGACACACTTCTCTGCGTCTATCTAACTGAATGCAATGTTCACCAAACAACTGGAACAAAGCGCACATGCTGTATGTACTACATGATATAAACAAGTTATTAGCCTCATATTTAAAGTAAATCTAAATTTAAAAACTTTTTTTTTTTTAATTTTGGATAAAATAGGGAATGATTCACTTAAGCTCCAGGCCTTTTTGTTCACATGTAACAATCAGTATTTTTTGCTATAAAATTTCTTAGCACCCCCAAACGTTATATATTTTTTTAAAGCAGAGGCCTTAGAGAATAAAATGGTGGGTGTTGCTATTTTTTTTATGTCACACAGTATTTGTGCAGTGTTTTTTTCAAATGCCATCTTTTGGGAAATTTAAAAACGAAAACAACATAATACATAACCTAATTTCTTTCTAAAATATAAAAAATGATGTTACAAGTAAATAGCTACCAAACCTGTCACGCTTTAAAATTGCACATGCCTGTACAATGATGACAAACAACATAAATTTTACTATCAATAGGCGATGCTTTAAAAGCCTTTACAGGTTATCACCTTAGATTAGTTTACACAGGAGGCCTGGTGTCCATAATCTGATGTTCATGGTGATACCTCACATGTGTGGAACGATCGCTTGCTTGTGGGACTGATGCATGCGTTTGCCTTTGCAAGTGAGCATGATAGGCATGTGACAGGAGACTTCACTTCCAGGTTCCTATATCATAGAGGCGATCCAAGCTGGTCTTTAATTGTCTCTATGATCTGGTCGATCGTGACTCCCAGTGGGAAGGGAGATCCCAGTAAATCCACATATAATGGTACCCCCAGTAAGGGCTGCTGAGTATTGTGGTCCATCTGTCACCCTGTCCAGCCAGGCACACAGTTCTCATTCACCCTCAGGCAGAAAACCAGTCCTTCAACTTTGTTTTTGTATTTTTTTTGGGTGTATTAAAATTGAATAGGGTGGGGGTGTATGGGATGCCCACTTGATTGAAGAAAGTATACAGGACTCAAACTATATATACTTCCTGTATGTACTCCTCTACACTTCAGCTCGAGCACAGTACTTGCTTGCAGACTATCCCTCCTTAACAGCTCCAGCACATCACTTGCTTGTTCTTCCAGAACCAGATAGCACTGTGATTTAGACATGACACTGGCTCAGCCAGACCTTAGCAAATGCCCTTTGCAGGAAGGGACCGTGGACCCTTCTGGTGTAGTAAAAATATGTAGGTAGTCCTGGTGTTAGCTGTCCTCATGGCTACTGATCCCAGCACCACCTCTTCAGGCCCTTCCAGCCCTTCTAGCTGCAGCTACCTCTCTCCACTGCCTGTGCCACCACAGTACACTCCACTGGCTCTGCACCCATCCCAGACTGCAATCTCCCAGTTCTCTCCTCACTGTGTGTCACTCACTAGCCCTCCTGGCTGCACCAGTTGTTCCTTCCTGGAGACTATGCCTGACAGTGCTCTCCTGCTGTCCTCTCTTTGCTCCCGTGCCTCCTGTCCAGGACACCCCCATATCTTCTTAGAAGGTCCTGTCCACACCCGAGCCCAGGCCCCAGCCTGGGGAGCTCCCTCAAGGCCACAACAGCCTAGCACTCCATCTCCAGCTTCCTCCTGAACAACTCCTCTCCAGGTGGGCTGACCCTGAGTATTTAAAGAGGCCTGCCCCCTGCAAATCCAGGTTGGGGATTGGTCATGGCTCCTTAGAATACCCCAAGCAGCTCCAGCTCTCCTCTCCTCCTTCCTTTCCAGAATATTCCACCATATTCTGGAAAGAAGAGGGAGGTCTCAGTGATGCTGCCTGCGAGTCACCAGCTCTGCCTGAGTCACTCAACCCTGATCCTGAATAAAAACACACAGGCTTGGTTGCCAGCCAAGCCTGATGATTTACCTATACTGTACAAATCTTACTCACTATCTAGCAACCTTGAGGGTGCTACACACGAAAGGCGCGGGGGGTCCCTTCCTGCTGCTTGTAAAAGCAACCGCTGATTATAAAAGCAATCCGAGTTCCTAGGATTACTTTCACAAGAGATCCAACTGCCAGCTCTAAAAAAATGGTACCAGGATGATGCCTGCAGCTGCAAACATAATTTTTCATTTTTATTGTTTCTCTTTAAGTGGGGTTCCCATATATAGTACCCTTAGTCTGTCTGTAAAGTGCGGCATCTGTAGCATATATAGAACATGTTACAGCAAAAATTGCATTTCTAAATAAAAACAAAGGAGTCAAATCACATGTAAATTGACAAAAAAAACACGTGTGGTCCCCGTAAAATCCACACCAGACCCTTACACAGCCTAGAAGGCCAGGAAATGGGGGGATGAGTGAGCACCCCCCTTCTGAACTATACCAGGCCAAATGCCCTCAACATGGGGGGGTGGTGGGTGGGTGTCCCCTGCTGTAGATCCCTTTTAAATCATGACACCCACCACACCCCAAAAAAAAAATCCGTCTTTGACTAAGGCTGATCACCTAATACCTATTCTGCCAGGTGACAGTTCTTAAATAGGTAAGGGACGGGGCCACCCGTTGATGTCACCTGACAGCCCCGCCCACTTGTGATGTCACTGACCCAACATGCCTCGGCCAGAGATGTCAAAAGGGGGTGGGGTCACCTGCTGACGTCATCAGGTGACTCCACTCCTATTTAATAAATATCAGTGCTGGGAGCATTCAACAAAACTGGAGGGTTTTTTTTTCCTTTTTCAGGTCCGGCGGTATCATCGGGCGGCGTGATTGGCGATGGATCTACATCAGGGGACATTGTTTTTTTATTTTTTAATAAATGAATTGTCAAAAACTTGTGTACTGTCTTTATTTACATTTTACACTTTTTTGGTGAATGGGTAGGGGTACCACGTACCCCATACTCCAAAGGTTTGGAGGAAGTGTGGAAATAGCAGAGTGTGACCTTGCTTTTGGTTATACCTATGTGTTTGCGGGCATAGACAGACTGGTGATTACTCCCGCTCACACACTGCTTGAGATGTGGGACTGACAGGGACCTTGGGAGCAGTCTCATGAGGTAATAGTAACATCACTGCTTAGCTGGGAAAGAATGTATTCATGTAGAGAGATATACAGAGGAGCTGAGCCAGGTGGAAGTATGTAGTAGAGCAAACAGAGCTGACAGCACTAGGTGGGATTTCAGTGTAGCAGGAGTACTGTGTTGTCAGTAAACAGGAAGTTAGGAGCACACTGGATTTCTGATAGATCAAGTATTTTTCTGTACTTGCTGCATTTGTAAAGGGATAAAACAATGGAAAATGGCAAGTATTGTATTTTTTTAGCGTATGTCAGGACAAAACAAACCATGTTTTGTTTTGTCCTGACATACGCTAAAAAAATAAAATAATAATAATTCATCTTTTACATTTCATTTTTATTTTCTATTTAAATTACATGCTATATATTGCCTTTAGGATGTGTTGAGCTCTTTTTTTCCGCAAGTAGTTGCAATAGATTCTCAGTTTATATATCCTCGACTCTCGTAAACAGATACCTTGAAAACTCTAAAGTATCATTCCAGGCCAAGCACAGCTTGTCATCATTTTTTACTAATCTCCTAATTTGCTTTGAGAAACCAATATGACTTCTTGCAGTTTAAATCTCTTTTAACCTTTTCACGGGTCACCTAATGACTTGTGGAATGAAGCTTCTCTCAAGACAGGTCATGGAGGAATGGAAATGACAGCAGTTTATGGAGTATTAATCAGCTTAGCATAAGAAATAGACAAACAATGTGCAAATCTCACATTTAAAGCAAAGGCATTTGAAGCAAGTCCTTTTGGCTGAAAAGCACAGCATTTAGCATGTCATTGGCATGAGGTCACTCTTCTGACAGCGCTCTAGTGTCACAGATACATGGCTCAGGGGACACAACATAGCTGACACGAGTGTCTCGAAGGAACAATATAATTGTCTTGGTGAAAACTTAAAAAACAAAAGTGATGTCCTTAAGGGCAAAACAACCAAGCTGTAACAACAGACAGGGTCTGGAGAAGAAAAGAAGCACAGGAGAAAAATTTCTATGGAGTAGACTCCAAAAAAGTTGTCTGGGTTCCCCTTAAAAAAAAAAGGAGGATGAGGAGACAGGGGTGAAAAAAACAATTGGGACAGCACCAGGTTGTATTATTGTTGTCTTAAAATAGTAAAGTTTGTAAAACAGAATGTATGTGTACTTACATACAGTATGTATAGTTACTTGAAACCTTTGCTGGTTGGCAACCAGTAATAATGCATGTGGAGAATGGTCCTGTCTCCATGCAGAAGTTTTTTGGATGTATGGGGATTCCTTCAGACCTTGTTGGTAGTCTAATTGTTGCAGACTTAGTTGAACAGAGAAAGTTAGTTTCATTTAAAAAAACTTTTCCCGCGGTACTTCAGACGATCTGTGTTGTAGGAAGTGGAGAATCTTGGATGGCCCGATGATTTTTATATTGAAAGAAACTTTATTTTGTGAACATAAAATACCTTCAACACATTTCTACTCTGGCCACTTCATCAGGTATGTTGCATCCAGACCCCTCTGCATTTCTTTCAGTTGCATGGAAAAGAAAGCAAAGAAATCTTTAACCACTTTCAGACCGGACCATTTTGCTGGCTTAAGACCAGACCACTTTTTGCGATTCGTCACTGCATCTCTTTAACTGACAATTGCGCGGTCGTGCGACGTGGCTCTCAAACAAAATTGACGTCCTTTTTTTCCCACAAATAGAGCTTTCGTTTGGTGGCATTTTATCACCCCTGCGTTTTGAATTTTTTGCGCTATAAACAAAAATAGAGCGACAATTTTGAAAAAAATTAATTTTTTCACTTTTTGTTATAATAAATATCCCCCAAAAATATATAAAAAAAATGTTTTCCCTCAGTTTAGGCCGATACGTATTCTTCTAAGTATTTTTGGTAAAAAAATCGCAATAAGTGATTATTGATTGGTTTGCGCAAAAGTTATAGCGTTTACAAAATAGGGGATAGTTTTATGGCATTTTTATTAATATATATTTTTTTTTACTAGTAATGGCAGCGATCAGTGATTTTTATTGTGACTGCGACATTATGGCGGACACATCAGACATTTTTGACACATTTTTGGGACCATTGTCATTTATACAGCAATCACTGCTATACAAATGTAGTGATTCTTGTGTAAATGACACTGGCAGTGAAGGGGTTAACCACTTCCCGACCGGCGCACGCCGATGTCAGCAGAATGGCGTACAGGTACGTCCAGTTTTAAATGCCGCCCCGTTTGCATGCCGGTCAGGACCCCTGTGAGTCCGGTCGCCGAGGGCATACCCACGATCGTCTCACGGGGCGGCTGAACGAGGAGATGCCGTTGTAAACAGTATCTCCCCGTTCTGCCTAGCAACAAGTGACGCTGATCTCTGCTCCATGGGATTGGAGCAGAGATCAGTGTTCACTAACACAAAGCCCAGCCCCCCACAGTTAGTAACACGCCCCTAGGAACATTTAACCCCTACACTGCCACCCCTGGTTAATCACCATAACTAATTGCTCTGTTTTTTTTATAAATAGACAACTCCTATCCTCATATTAATCAGTAGTTCCAAACTAATATCTATTGCAGTATGGAACAGACAAAAAAGATACACTCAGCATCTTTCCAAATAACTGCTCTGTTTATTCGGGCAATTTAAGTTTTTAATACACAGGCTTATGTAGGTATCACATTAACCACTTGAGGACCAGCCGCCGCAGTTACACCGCAGCAGGTTGGATACTAGACATGTGCATTCGTTTTCGCCCGAATGCATTTTCGTCCGAATTTCAGCTATTTTCGTTTTCATTTTGACAAACGATAACGAAAGCACAGAATCCGAAAAACAAAAGATCCGACATAAATAAATGCTTTATTTTCGTTTTCATTGTTACAACAGTTCGATATAGAATAGGAGATTCGATGTGACTCTGACAATAACAATCTGTGTCTATAGAACCTGTGGTCGAATGTGCCTAACCTTACCTCTATTAGTCCAAGATTATATAGAGAAAATATTCGACAGAGAAAAAAGATTTGACTGAGAGAAAAGATTCTGCAAGTTACTGTTCTAAAAAGTGTTTGGGGACCCGGGTCCTGCCCCAGGGGACATGTATCAATGCAAAAAAAAAAGTTTTAAAAACGGCCGTTTTGTCCCCATCTCCTTTTACCATTTTCTCTTCCATACTTCTTCAAAAAACCTTTAATTATACTACAGTATTTGTTATCTATATAGAAGTATACCTAAGGTCAGGATTTCGTTTTGCTCAAATATGTAAAATTTATATATTTCTGTCTTTTCTAGTTTATTGAGCTCCTGACATTTCAGATATAAACAATTTTATACTCTAGTCTTCTCTAGATTATATAATAACCACACCTTTTTTTTTTTTGGAATGTTTATTATTCCTCCTTGGTATTTTATTCCTTTTTACTTAGATATCTGTAGTTATAATTTGCATTCATCTCCATAGGTTGTAAATGATGGAGCACCCCTCTCTTCTTTTAGTGTGTTTATTTTTATTTATTTGCATATTTATTTATGTATTTAATTATTTTTTATATAACATTTATACTTTAATGTTATATTTTAATATTTTTGTTTCTGTATTTGTTTTTATTTATTATTTCTAAAACAAATAAATCTTTTGAACGAGAAAAACTGCAGTTTTTTCAGGAGCAGTGATTTTAATAATAATTAAAGTGAAACAATAAAAGTGTAATATTCCTTTAAATTTCGTAGGGGGGGGGGGGTGTCTATAGTATGCCTGTGAAGGGACTCATGATTCTGGTGCTTAGAACTGTCCCTGCACAAAGTGTCATTTATGCAGGAAAAAAAGTCCTTTAAAATCACTTGCAGCTATTATGAATTGTCGGCTTCGTAATACAGAGAACACTCATTGAAAGTCATTGATAAAAAAAAAAAAAAAAGCGTGGGGGTCCCCCAAATTCAATTACCAGGCCCTTCAGGTCTGGTATGGATATTAAGGGGAACCCTGCCTCAAATTTAAGAAAAAATTTGACGTGGGGTTCCCCCTAAATATCCATAACCAGACCCTTCAGGTCTGGTATGGATATTAAGGGAAACCCCACGTCAAATTAAAAAAAAAAAATTGACGAAGGGGTCCTCCTAAAAATCCATACCAGACCCTTTATGCGAGCACGCAACCTGGCAGGCTGCAGGAAAAGAGGGGGGGACGAGAGAGCGGCCCCCCCTCCCTCCTGACCCGTACCAGGCCACATGCCCTCAACATTGAGAGGATGCTTTGGGGGTCTGTGACCCCTCAAAGCACCTTGTCCCCATGTTGATGAGGACAAGGGCCTCATCCCCACAACCCTGGCCGGTGGTTGTGGGGGTCTGCGGGCGGGGGGCTTATCAGAATCTGGAAGCCCCCTTTAACAAGGGGACCCCCAGAACCTGCCCCCCCTGTTTGAAAGGCCCTTGTCCTCATCAACATGGGGACAAGGTGCTTTGAGGGGTCACAGACCCCCAAAGCATCCTCCCAATGTTGAGGGCATGTGGCCTGGTACGGTTCAGGAGGAAGGGGGGGCGCTCTCTCGTCCCCCCTCTTTTCCTGAGGCCTGCCAGGTTGCGTGCTCGGATAAAGGGTCTGGTATGGATTTTTAGGGGGACCCCCACGTAAAAAAATTTTTAAATTTGACGCGGGGTTCCCCTTAATATTCATACCAGACCTGAAGGGTCTGGTTATGGATATTTAGGGGGAACCCCACGTCAAATTTTTTCTTAAATTTGAGGCAGAGTTCCCCTTAATATCCATACCAGACCTGAAGGGCCTGGTAATTGAATTTGGGGGACCCCCACGCTTTTTTATTTATTTATTTATTAATTTTTTTATCAATGACTTTCAATGAGTGCTCTCTGTATTATGGAGCCGACAATTCATAATAGCTGCGAGTGATTTTAAAGGACTTTTTTTCCTGCATAAATGACACTTTGTGCAGGGACAGTTCTAAGCACCAGAAACATGCGCCCCTTCACAGGCATACTATAGACACCCCCCCCCCCCCCCTACGAAATTTAAAGGAATATTACACTTTTATTGTTTCACTTTAATCATTATTAAAATCACTGCTCCCGAAAAAACTGAAGTTTTTAAAACTTTTTTTTGCATTGATCCATGTCCCCTGGGGCAGGACCCGGGTCCCCAAACACTTTTTAGGACAGTAACTTGCAAATTAGTCTTTAAAATTAGCACTTTAGATTTTGAACGTTGGAGTCCCATAGACTTTAATAGGGTTCTAAAGTTCACACGAAGTATGCTATATACTAGCTCCGTCGAATCTTCTTTATACATTCGACAGACACCATAAGCCTTCAAAGACAGATTTGACCGTAATTCATGTGGATTTTCGGACGAATGCAATTTTTGAACGAAAAACGAAATAAATAAAAACGAATTTCGGGAGTAACTAAATAAATTAATTTTTCGGACGAAAACGAAATTCTGAAACAAAATATTTTACTCTGCACATGTCTATTGGATACCATGGGCTAATCGCTGTAGCTGTACGTCGGCCGCTTTAAGACCACTAGTGGGCGTGCGCATGCCCATGGCGCAACGATGGAGCCGATGCACGTGCCCGGCAGCCTCTATGTAGAGTGCAATTGCACTTTGGAAAGTGCACTGTCTATTTGCAATAAATCAACCCCATTATGTCATCTTGAATTATTATTATTATTTTTTTGTTCAATAAAACCAAAGTTAAGAGGGGAAAAGTATTGTAGCTGGGAAAGTGCCAAGTGAAAGTGAAGTTTGTTGTCTCCTAAGGTATTTATGGCCACCTTAGTACCCCTGGAAGGCACCTTGCTAATCCAAAAATCCCGGACTGTCCGTGGTACTGAAGTAGATAATCTTTTCATAACTCAGCACATGTATATGTAAGAGAAAATTCATCTACATTCATCTTCATTCATCTGATAGAAAAATTCTGAGTGCACAACTTTTAATTTTTTTTTATTATTTCTATAATAAACAAACTTACTACACTATTGTGGTCTCCTGGCGCTTCTTCCTCTCCTTCCTCCTCTTTTCTATTTGCTGACATTTGTTAAGTGCTTTCGGATTAATCAGTTAGAATGTCATAGTTAAAGTTGACTAACTTCACCGTACAGAAGCCTGTGGAACTTATTTTTTTTTTATTAATCTAATATAAGCTTACTTGAAAAATCTCCTTTCATGCTGAGAGTGCTGCCTGTCTGCTGGCCAACTCTTCCCATAAATTCCTAGATTCCAACTGGCCTTTTCATTGTAGGGAAGGCTTCCTGTGGGCTACCAAAAGAGGTTGATTTACTAAAGGCAAATAAACTGTGCACTCCGCAGGTGTAGTTGCTCCAGTGCTTAGTAAATGAGGTAAAGCTTCACTTTGCAAATAGTATTCAATCACGTGCAAGGAAAATTAAACAAGAAATTTAATTTTTGCTTGCACATGATTGGATGATACAATTCATCAGAGATTCTACTAATTTACTAAACTTTGGAGCAACTGCACTTGCAAATTGCAGTCTATTTGCCTTTGGTAAACCAACCCAATAGTGTAACACATAAAGTGTGTCTGCAGTGATTAGTGGCCATGGTGAAAGTTTAGTGTTGTCTTAGAGAACACCTTTTTTTTGTAATACATCTTTTCACATACAGTATATATGCTGAAAAAGGAGGATAGCAAGGGATGAACTGTAAATAAGGATGGGTTTTATAAATGAAACAAGATGATTGCTCTGTTAGAGGTCTAAATGGGAAGTATCTTTACTCACCACAAGCCCAAAATGTATTATTTCTATTAGCCTGGGAGGCAAATGCCCCCTGTCCTCCTGTCTACAAGTGGGTTGTGGCCTTATGTTTGCCACACACGTTACAGAATGGTTGTAAATTATCTATTATATTTATCAACAACCATGCAGTGTGAGGGTCTACCTAAATAGTTCAATTAATATATAGACAATCAAACAGTTGTTCACATTACACATCTATAGGCAACTCTAAAGGTGATTGTACACATGTAATGTAATGTGTGGCCAGCTATATGGTACATTATGGTTACAGGTATGTTATATTAAGGATTCAAGTATTCTTGCTCAAAAGCAAATATGTATTCAGTGCAAGCTTAGTGAATTTATATTTGTCAATGCATTATTTCTATGAGTTTACTTATGTTCAGCTTCAAATGTCTGTCCTTTATAGCAGTGGTTCTGAACCCTCTCCTTAACCACTACAATACAGGGCACTTTCACCCCCTTCCTTCCCAGCCCAATTTTCAGCTTTCAGCGCTCTAGCACTTTCAGTGACAATTGCGCGGTCATGCTACACTGTACCCAAATGAAATTGTTATCATTTTGTTCGCACAAATAGAGCTTTATTTTGGTGTTATTTATTCACGACTCCGTTTTTTTTTTTTTGCGATATAAGCGCAAAAAAAGCGGAAATTTGGAAAAAAAACAATATTTTCTTTTTTCTATTTAAAAAAAAAAATCAAATAAAATCAAATTTTGTCATAAATTTAAGCCAAAATGTATTCTGCTACATGTTTTTGGTAAAAAAAATTCCATTAAGTGTATAATAATTGGTTTGTGTGATCACGGACATATGTACGCAAATGATCATGTACATATGTGTGCAGGTGATCACGTACATATGTGTGCAGATAATCATTGGGACATGTGATTTTAGTGGGACATATGTGGGGGACATGTTTTTATTATTAGGGACATGTGTTTTTATTATTTGGGGACATGTATGTTTTGGGGACATGTGTGTTTTGGGGACATGTGTGGGGACTGTGTTTGTACTGTGTGGTGTGTTGTGTGTTTACACTACACTGATGATCAGTGAGTAAAAAGCTGTAAAAAGCAGCCCATACTCACTGATCATCAGCCGGCTGCAGCGTTCTGCTCTCCTCTCCTCAGCGGTGACTTCCGTGTGAGGAGAGGAGAGCCGATTGCCTAGCAACCGGCTGTTTGTTTACATCACATGACGGCCGTGATTGGACACGGCCGTCATGTGATCAGGAGGGCCAATCACAGAGCCCTCCTGCCGATCTGAGATGTGCCGTGTCCGGGTGACACGAGCACATCGGGATCGCGCCGCTGCGCGGACACGCGCGCGCGCGATCCCGCTACTCCTGAAGGACGTTCCTGAACGTCCTATCAGGAATAGACGGCTCCCACCCGGCCGTATATATGCATTGGCCGGGTGGGAAGTGGTTAAATACCCCCAACAGACCATGTTTGGGAATTTCTCTGTATATCTGTCCAAAATACCAAGTCATAGACTCTGATTTAAAGCACCTGCACTAGATAAAGGAAAACCAGCAAACATGGCCTGTTGGGGGTACTTGAGGACAGGGTTGAGAACCACTGCTTTATACTACCCAGGTCCTAGACTGACTGTATGTGTGGACTATTTACTCATTGAGTCTGTGTTGTGTAATCTCAGCTTTCTACTTCAGAGCACTGACATTTCCATCACTCTCTATTAAGGTGTGAACTTATAAGCTCCTAAAGGTTGTTATAGGTGAGATTGTTCACTAAGAACAAAAGACAATAATAGATAGAGAGAGGGAGGAATATAGATAGATAGATAGATAGATAGATAGATAGATAGATAGATAGATAGATAGATAGATAGATAGATAGATAGATAGATAGAGAGATCATACTTGCCAACTGTCCTGAATTTCCCGGGACATTCCCCCGGATTTAGACCTTTTTCCCGGTTAAAATAAATTTAACTGTGGCGCCACCCACCCCCAGCCCTGCTGCTGGTCTGTCTGTGACCTGTTGTAGGAAAGGCTGCAGGGCATGGGGTGGGCGGCGCTGCATCTCAAATTCTATTGGCGGCAACCCGGCCAGCTCCGCCTCTATTTTCTTCCACTCTGCCTGTTACTTCCTACTGGTCTAATGTAATGGCGGCGGAGAGAGTCTCCGCTGCTGGGGGATACCTAATGTAAGGGGGAGCTCCACTGGGGGATACCTGATGTAAGGGGGACACCTCTGGGGGATACCTGATGTAAGGGGGACACCGCTGGGGGATACCTGATGTAAGGAGGAGCTCCACTGGGGGATTCCTGATGTAAGGAGGAGCTCCACTGGGGGATACCTGATGTAAGAGGGACATCGCTGGGGGATACCTGATGTAAGGGGGACACCGCTGGGGGATACCTGATGTAAGGAGGAGCTCCACTGGGGGATTCCTGATGTAAGGGGGAGCTCCACTGGGGGATACCTGATGTAAGGGGGAGTTCCGCTGGGGGATACCTACTGTAAGGGGGAGTTCCGCTGGAGGATACCTGCTGTAAGGGGGACTCCGTTGGGGACACCTGATGTAAGGGGGACACCGCTAGGGGATACCTGATGTCAGGGGGGCTCCACTGGGGGACACCTCATGTAAGGGGGACACCGCTGGGGGAGTTCCACTGGGAAGGGGTTAACATCAGGGACGATCAAAAGGTTACCTGTGTGCCTAGCTGGTGTTTTACTAAACTGTGGGAAGTGCTTATACTAGGGGAAGGCATTGATCCGTGCCCCCGCTTTGCAGAAAAACAGGATCAATCCCTTCCCTGCTGACAGAACGGCAATCTGCCTTGTTTACATTCTGTTACAATTCTGCTTGTGTAACGAACAATTGGCGGGTGCCAGTGGAAATTTAACCTTGCGTTACCCGCTGATCGGCTCCTACTGTGAATAATCACAGTGAGAGTGGGCCACTGGCAGCGTGCCTTTGTGCCCCCAACCCAAAAGTGCTGGATCACATACTAGGTACGTGGTTCAGCACAGGAGACCCACCATATATGTACTGTATACAGTCGGCAAGCATAGGAATGCACAGTTATCCTGACGATGATTAGCAGTTAATTTATTGTTGGTACAGAAATATACTATATGTTCTGATCTAAATTCTACCATTGGTATCCCTTTATGCTTTGATCTCAATAAAACTCAATAAAAAGAGATTATATAAAATATCTCCTTTTAGTTAACCCCCAAAAAAGTTAAGTCGTGATCTGAGCAAAGCCCAAAACTTTTTCATTGTTTTTGTCCCACCTTGTATGGCCATGACATTAGCAGTTCACAGGCATTCACAATTGTTTTATGAGCATTGATTCCTGTTATTGTTATCAATGCAACTGCTGGATATCCATCAAAGAACTTCCACCTGGTACAGTGTATGAGCAAAAAAATATGTGGACATCCAGGGCTGTGCCACCCATGAAGCCAAATGAGTATGAACTCGTGGAGGCATGGTAGGAGGCCCTGTGTACACAGGTGGTTTGGCACTATGTATATTTAGCCCCTGGTCCATATAGCAGCCGTCTGCACCTTAACAACCAATGATACTATACTGCTCAGTCATCTGTGTCCTAACAAACAATAAGGCTTTGTGGACCTGGCCCCTAGTGTCTTAGCATCCAATAATGTCATGCAACCCAGACTACCAGCATTCCAGCAAACAATGATGTTGTGTGGCTTGGGCCTAGCAACCGATGGTGAGGGGGCGCCAAAAAAGGCTGCCTCAGGTGGCATCCACCATTGGCACGACCCTGTGGACAGCCCTCCAAATTCTTGTTCAGGTGCCAACTCCATAAAGACATGGCTGGACGGGTTTGGTGGGGAGGAACTCGAGTGGCCTGCACAATGCCTGGATCCCAACTAAACACCTATGAAATTGGAACGCTGATTGTGAGCCCAGTCTTCTCATCCAGCATCAGTACCAAACCACATAAATGCTCTTTTGGCTGATTACACATTAATTCTTTTAAACACACTCCAAACTCTTGCGGAAAACATCCTAGAAGAATGAAGGCTGTTATAGGAAGGTCAACTCCATATTAATGCCCATGGTTTTGAAATGGGATGTCCAAATAGTCCTTTTATGTGTGATGGTTGGAAAGAATTATTTACAGTATCTGTTATTCATTCTTGACATTCCCTGACTGAGTATGCTTGGGACAGTAATTGATTGGCTTAGCTGGGCGCTCTTTGTTTTCCCTGATACTGTCTGAGCATTTCCCTAACAACAGACTGACGGCAAGAGAAAAAAAAATTTTTTGTCTATTTTCTATCAGTCTTTTCACATGCCTAATATTTATTGCTATGATCGTATAAAGTTCACCGGAGGTTCTAGGATATGTACAGTTATCTATTTATTTTTTTGGAAATATACTGTAAAAGAGGTCTGCCTAGAGCAAGTTATTTTACCAGTATGCTTTAATGTTTTAAAAGCCTAGTTTTTATGAATATTAAGTAATTATATATGTGCAATGGGGGCAGCCATGTTTGTTAATTACATATCCAGGCGCTGATTTCTGCTTTCCAATACTATACAATGGTTGTGCTTCACATGTGGTAAAAAGACATACAATATGCGACTCCTGACTCCAATTATACATTTTGTGAAACTTGGGGCATGTGACTCAAAAAAGCGCCAAAAGTACACGCGGGGGTGTTTCTTATATCTTTTTGGTGTATTTTCTATACTAATCAATGAGAAATGCATTTTTGGTGCACTTTTGAAAAGATGCAGGACTTTTAAAATATGCACCACACCTGCAGTGCCCTGGTGTGAAGGATTCCATTGGATTTAAAGTAGGGTTGCACCAATACCACTTTTTTAAGACCGAGTACAAGTACCGACACTTTTTTCAAGTACTCGCCGATAATGATTACCGATACTTCCAGGGCTTTTTTTCTCAGAAAATAGGTGCAGGAACTCAATCATGACCCCCCCCCCCGAAACCCCCTCACACATACCCTCCAAACCTCATCACATAGTGGGTTAATAGTGTGGTTAAATTTAATTTAACAGCGGGGGGGTCTTAAGGGGCATTAAACACCAGGTGTGCATTACATACAGAGTGCAGAGTTTGGGGGTGCACTACAAAGAGAGTGCAGAGTTCAGCCTTCTTGCACAGCTGCTTACCTCTGCATCCCCAATCCACATCCCACTTTCACCCATCTTCAGATCTGACCTCTCCATGCAACCCCCCCTTCCTTAAAATCTCTGCCATCGTCCACATATCTTACTTTTGTTGTTGTATTAAACTGAAGCACACAGCCGTCTCTAGTACCTCCACTGTAGGTGACTTCTGTGTTTACAGGTGATAGTGGTAGGCAGACAGCCTGAGCCAGAGGTGGTGGAACTGAGTTCCACCAAGTTCCAGCTGAAAAAAAGCTCTGCTTTTTTCTAATGTCATGTGACAGTAGCATGCACATGTGTCAGTAGTTGTTTATTTGATTATTTTTTTTTACAATTTTATAAAAAATAAATGTATTATTAAAAATACAATTTTATAGTTTTCTGTTATTTTTTTTACAATGTTTTTACAATGCTTTCTTTTTTTACATTTATTTGTTAATTTGGAAAAGAAAGGAGCCAGTAAATGACAGATTTACTGGCTCCTTCCTCCACTCTCCATCCTGACAGATCCGGGGCAGGGGGAGACCAGTAAAGGAGCTGGGGAGGACACAGGGGGACACAGAGAAGGACAGGGCGGACCGTAGGGGGACATTGCGGGACCAGAGGAGGAGCCTGAGAGCCGGGAAGGACGCAGGGGACCCAGAGGAGGACAAGGGGGGACCAAAGGAGGACATTGGGGACCAAAGAAGGACATGGGGGGACCGGAGGAGGAAATGGGGAAGTGGAGGAGGAGCCAGAGAGCCGGGAAGGACACAGGGGAACCCGGAGGATGATACAGAGGGGGACCCAAAAGATGAAACGGATCGGGACATGGAGAGCCAGGAAGGATGCAGGGGGGCCCGGAGGAGGACAAGGGAAGCACAGAGGGGGACAGACAGAGGTGAGCAGTGCGGCGGTGGGGGGGGGGGGGAAGTTACAAGCACTGATCTCCCTGACAGCTGCGGGAGCGAGAGGAGGAGAAGCAGCTGTCAGAAAAGCTATACAGGGAGATCAGTGCTTGTAACTCCCCCCACCGCCGATACAATCACCCCTGAGGCTGCTTAAGTATTGTGTCAAGCATGCCAAATGCTTGGTATCGGCACCAGTGCGGCCCTAATTTAAAGGGATAAATTTTTCATGCATTTTTCTCCCGCTATTTTTTTTACCCCAAACGCATAAAAAACAGATCAGTGCAAAAGGTCCCTTAATTGGTTAACTAATTGATAACATTGCACACCCAATGTGGCTAATATCAGTTTTTAAGGAGAAAAACAGAGTAATTGCACTGAAGCAGTGAAAGCCCCCCCCCCCCCCCAGAGGCTAATTTACAAAATATCTTATATAATAATTAATATAATGAATCAATACAATTATAACACAAACTATGTGGTCATAGAAATACACTGTTATGGTGATTAGATAATCAAGAACCACACTGATTGGTGCTGATTTCACTGCAGAGCAAACATTATTGTCACCCTTTTACAGGAAGTGGGAAAACCACAGATCTATTGACAGGTTTAACAGGTAATAACTCTATGGTACAGGGGAGAAACAAAAAACAAAAATGCATGTGTGGTCGAGTGTCGGCCATTTTGGTTGTTGGAGGAAGACCTATTTTTGACTCTAGCATTTTGTATGTGCTGTTTTGCAATCTACATGGATGTAAGTGTAATACTTTTTAATAAACCCCTGTGTTTTTACAATATTACACTATGTTGAGCCCCTATTTTACATATCCTATGAGCTACTGAGAGTGGCCCAGGATCCCTTTTGATTGTTTGCCAAAGCTGACATCCTTGTTCCTGTCACGGCAATCATCTTTGCTGCGTTTTCTGACCACACTGAATAAGGGGGTCTCTGGCATTCTAATAAGCCTCTAGTGTGGATATTCTTTTAGGTGTCACATCCGTTATGCCTGGATTCCTTTCCAACCTAGCACGAATTTAAATGGGACTTTTTTCTGTTCACTTTTTTATTTACATCTATAGTGTTTACACTAGTACATTTCACTGTGTACCTTTTTGATTTTTTATGGACATTACTTATAAGTGTATCACTTTATATGGATATGTATCATTTTATATTGATATTATTTGAGTATCACTTTCAATTATGTGTAGATTTGATTCTATGCGCTGAACTTTTTTGATGACTGCTTCATCAATGTAATTTTCTACTTTGTCTATAGTTCTACTTTAAGATGTGTTTTTTAGGTAAGTTATATATGTACATATGGAAATTCCCCATCAGATTGGCCTTAGCAAGCAAATAGAGGCCACTGGATTAAAAAAGCAGCAGACAATAATGTTTTAATGCCTATCGGAGAAACAAATATTATGAGAAACTCAGATTCAGTAGTATTGATTAACATGCATTTCATTCGCCCTGAAAGTGCCGTCTGGTAGCAGGTTGTTGGGTTGGATGGTGGGATCTGTAAGTGTACTGTACGCACATCCTTATGTCAAACAAAGCCTTATCCCATCCACACAGTTCCAGATGTACAGTGTTCTGTCCTGGGGCTCTGGGACACTGATCCTCCTTGTGACAAGTTTCGGCAATAATCTTCTTGAGTTTTAGGGTGTGGGCAAAGCCAAGTATAGGTCACAGAGGTGCTTGTCCTTAAAATGGTTCAGATGCCTGACAATTAGAGAAAGCAGTTGTGTAACAACATTTTATCCCTCTGATTTGCTGCCCAGAGGAGAAACTCAGAGACCTTTCAAAAGCTTAGCCGGAATTAGGCTTTTTCACAGCAGAACGATACGGTCTCTCTCTTGCCAGTATGTGCATTTTACGATGAAATAAAGGTATTTTTCACTGAGTATGGTAGAGTACTTATCGGAGCAGTGATTGATAGGTTGGACACTTAATAAGAACCTGGTATCCTCTGTTCTTCCTGGCTACGGACCATTTAATCATACATAGAGAATAATAAAGATGGCAACTGATCCCAACCTGACCTGGGAAAGAAGGAATGACGTGAGCATAGTGGATTGGAGTACAGAGGGCCCATCACAGGATTACAAATAATACATTGTGTGCAATGTTACTCCAGGACGTCAAAATAATTAGAACAATTACTAGACTTGGGTGACTCAGGCAGCTGTCATTTTTAGAATATTGAGGGGTCATGTTAAAGTGGAACTTTTTGGAAAAAAACTAAATGACATATATGATGCAATCTGTCACTAGCCTTAAAGTGGTTGTAAACCCTCCCCTACAACTTTGTCCCATGTGAATCAGCATAAAAAACCCCAATGAACACTGCTTGTAGATATCTCCTTATTTGCTTAGTATTGTTGTAATCCTTTTTGTTCTTTAGAATGATGTCACTGAGCATGCCCAGATCTCCCCTGATTTACGGCACACTCTCTATGTCTTATCCATCTGTTATCAAGACTTCCTATGGCACACAGCTCTGAACTCCCAGCAGGCTGCTAATCACTCAGAGCTTCCTTCTACACACCATGTGACCATGTGACCTCACATACAGTGTAAACCAGGGAATGGGACAGCAGTACTGCAGTCTTATCAGCTGAAGCTGATAGGACTCATACAGGCAAACACTAGGTACTCAGCACAAGTAAATACTATGAAATAAACAAGTCAGCTATGAACAGGGAAGCAGGGTTGCCATAGAAACATTGGATTGAGAAGGAGGCTCGGTTAACAGTACAGGAAGTGCTTAATGTAAGGGCAGAAATACACTCCATTGTAGACTCAGAAAACAATACTTAAGATGGTGCTGCCTAACCCCTGGAAACAAGTTTTTTAAAGTTTCTTTAAACAATAAGTAATTTGTGATTTGGGCTGGATTACAATGGCTATAGTTTGAATTACTTATTATAATGGACTAAATGAAAAGAAGCATCAGAGTGGGAGAGTTTACTTCCTCTTTAACACAGCATTTTTAGTTTTTCTGATTTCCCCCAGTAACGTAGTTTTGTAACCTGTTGATCCTGCCAGTAGAGCCATTAAATATATAACAAACATTTTAAAATGTATTAAAACATGGATGGTGTCAGTAGAACAGTGGACGGTATCAGTAGTTTTTATTTTAATTTTCTTTTTTTTTTTTTTTTTACGGTAGCGGTAGCTATGCATCTTCATTACGTTGCCAAGCTGGCCCAGACTCCTAATGAACAGAGACACAGCTTGTCAGCTTTGCACAAGGAACTTCCCCCTTCATTTTTTTCTTGTCACAGACTTGTTCACAAGCAAGACACCCCATCTGCCCTTTCACCTAATTCTTCATAGGCAGAGTCAAGTTGGCCAAACAAGGGAGGACTGGAGGAGATGAAAAGAACTTTGGGAGATGGAGTTCCCAGCGCAGACTTCTTGATTGAAATCAACACGCAGAGAACTAAATATCCCAAGAAGCACTGCTGCATGGGATACGTTTTTACCCCTAATGCCACGTATACACGATCGGAATTCTCATCGGAAAAAGCTCTGATGGTTTTCCCAACGGAAATCCGACGGAATTCGGCTCAAGCTGTCTTGCCTACACACGGTCCCATCAAATTCCGATCATTTATAACGCGGTGACGTACAACACGTACGACGTGACTAGAAAAAGGAAGTTCAATAGACAGTACCCAATAGCTTCTGTCTCGTAGTTGAATCTGAGCATGTGTGATTTTTGGTGTGTCAGAATTGCATACACATGATCGGAATTACCGATAGAAAGTTTTTCCGTTGGGAAAATTGAGAACATGCTATCAATTTTTGGCTGGAGGAAATTCGGACAGCTAAATTCCGATGGAGCATACACACGGTCACATTTTCCGATGAAAATCTCTCATCGGTCTTTTTCTGGCCGGAATTCCGATTGAGTGTACGCGCCATTAGGCTTTTTGGGAGAAGGTGGTGAGCTACCACCAGGCAGGAGAGAGTCTGGACATGGGGACAGAGGGCTGTGGGTATAGACTTTGGGGATCATGCCTGCCACAGCCAGGAAATCAGCAGTGGACAACTGAGGCTAAAAGAGGACTCCAAGTGCATCCCCAGGCATCTCGATCTGCGTGTGATGTCCCCGTGAAGAGGTGTCAATCAGCACTTGCAAGGACCAGTACCACAGCATCTTCCCCTGTGGCCTTTGGATACAGGAGTTGGTGAAAATCCTATTTAAGTAAGTGAAAGAACAAATTAAAACAATATTTTAGTTAACAATTTCTAAGCAAAAATGCAACACATTTCTTTGTTTAAATGTATAGAAATAGTCAGTGCTTGTGGGGAAGATAGCTAGCAATCATACAGGTTGCTACACAAACCTTGATAGTGAACAAGACGAAAAAGTTTGCAGCGCCAAAGAGATGCGATCAATATGTGAGAAATTGTGACATCAACAATAACAAAAATAAAAAACAACATTGATCGAAGGTAACCAAATGTCCGTTTATTAAAACAATGATTTTGTGCAGAAAAGTTGATTGTAATGAAGGAATCCACCACTGTGTCCAATCAAGGAGAAATCTACTAATGTGTTTCCACACCACACCACCTGTTGCAAACCCACCAAAAATGTTTGCTGCAAGCCGTGCAGCACGGCCATCCTGAGTCATTAAACTGAGCTCGCTCCTTCTCTGTCATCACACACTCAGCCCAAGGGAACCACTTCTCTTTACCTCCAAGTGACAGCGGAGAAAATGACAAGCCTGACAGCACTGTCAAATGAAGCTCACCACAACAGCAAGCAACATGAAGCCATGGTGTAGTAGTTTTATTTACAACTGCATAAGCACACATATAAAATATCCATAGTGAGAATAAATCCAAATGAAAACTCCCATAGAAAACTGCTGCTTGGTATCCGAAGCAGCGGTGTGACATCAGCACTAGGACTGTCCCAATATTTTTAATCTTAATATTTATTCTTAACCTGCCAGTCAGAGACAATATGGAGGAGAGCTTGGATTTCACATACCCAGACTGCTACACTAGCTGGGTAGGCATTGACAGCTCATCATCCACACAGATAAGTACAGAGGAGACGTGTGTGTGTGTGCGTGCGTGTGTGTTAGTTCACTTCTTAATTTTTTCTGAAAAGGTGTGCTTACACTTTAAATATTACTGTAGGTTCACTGTTCATCTTTTGCAGCTCCCATGAAAAACAACAACACTGAGATACTTACCTTTCACTATGTCACCTTAGTTCTACTTCTTTGGCACTTTCACTTTTACCAGGAGTGGTGTGAGACAGAGGCAGTAATTGGTTGCTGTTGACTGAACAGCCACTTAACGGGTTTGATTTACCAAAGGCAAATAGACTGTCCACTTTGTAAGGGAATTTTCCACTGAGCTTAGTGAATGAGGTGAAGCACTGCTGATTTCTATCATCCAATCATGTGCAAAGAACAATGCTGTTTTTTATTTTTCATGTACATGATTGGATATTTTTTGCAAAGTGAAATCTCACCACAATCACTAAAATCTTTGAAAAATTCCACTGCAAAGTGCAACTTCACTTACAAACTGAGCAGCCTATTTGTCTTTAGTAAGTCAACCCCCATGTCTCTATGTAAGAATTGGTCTTGCGTCAGTAAGTATTCCATACAATAATTTATTAGCTGTAGTTTAAAAAAAAAAGTTTTATTAAAGCAACAGACAAGAACATGGAACCTAAAGACAAAATGGCCACAATGAAGAATCCTTGAATAGAAAACCCCAGATGGAAGCTTACATTTTCTGGCTATTGGGCCTACCTTGGAAATAAAACTCCTGCAGCTTTCACCTGAGGCTTTTCCATCTGAATATAGAAAATGAACCACCAGGAGAACAAAAAAGTTCTCGCCTATATTTGTTGCCACATCCCAATATATATTGTAGGAAACCCCTACACAGAGACAGGAGTACCCCCCCCCCCCCCGTACACGGGGACTTTATAGGCATACAGCAAAAAAGAAAATATTTTTAAAACATAATTTATTTAGACAGACATGATTTTTATAAAAAACACATATGTGATGGTACCAAGCATGTGTATAAATGGTACATTATATATAAAACATATATTTATGGATACAAATTGCACACTTCAATGCATATCATTTTCCTCCTAACATGTTTCGGGAAATCTATTCCCTTCTTCAGAGGCAATACAGGAAAGAGTGTAGATATTCAGCATTAAATTGCAGACATACTACTCATAGACAGAGAGATCAGTTAAAAACTTTTGATGAAAAAATAGGTTTATCACCATCTGGCCCACAAAGGAGAGAATAGCAGACCCAATTTAGACTGATTTCTCTGTTTACGAGTAGTATGTCTGCAATTTAATGCTGAATATCTACACTCTTTTCGGTATTGCTTCTAAAAAAGGGAATGAATTTCCCAAAACATGTTAGGCCAAAGGAAGAAAATGATATGCATTGAAGTGTGCAATTTGTATCCGTAAATATATGTTTTATGTATAATGTACCATTTATATACATGCTTGTGTAGCGCCCTGCTCCCAATGAGCAGACACTATTGTTTTTGTAAATTTAAGTTGTCTGAAGCTGCAGTTTGGCTCAGACTTATTATTTCAAAGTTCTGGTTTCTGTACCAGTTTAGCTGGGTTGTGCTAGTTTCCATTTGGTCGTAGGTGTCACTGTCACCACTGGTAAGTGTTGGAAATGCAACAGGCTGAATGCATTGAATACTCCTTTTACTCGGAAATAGCCCAGTGAACGTGGTTCACCCACTGTGCATTCTGGGTGGGGGTATTTAAGGTACTGATGCCATTTTGAGGGGGTCTATTTTTCCGGGATTCATTATCCCAACCTCATGGCCCTCCTGGCCTGGGGTGTGTGCTGCCTGTTCCTGTGTCTCGGGGCCGGCTGGCCCGAGGCATTGTAATTGAAAGGGTAGGCCCAGAAGTCTTGGGGCCTATCGATCCAGGGGTGGTCCTGTGTTGTCTTACCTGTGGGGAGAAGCCAAGCGACTGGAGGATCCAGGGGAGGACTTTTTCAGGAGAGGACCGAGCAACAAGGCTGGTATCTCTGGAAGAGCCTGGAGACTTAGTTGGAGGACGCATACCTGGTCACCTACCAGGGGCGGACTGACCCATCGGTCATTCGGTCGCCGTCCGAGGGCCCGGAGTCATTAGGGGCCCGTGGCTGTCCCAAAGAGAAGCCCCTTGAAGCGGCTGTAATAATACTGCTAACAGTGCGCTGCTCCCCGCCAGCCCCTCCTTCCCTCCCGTCCGTCGCCGGGGCTTGCACTGTACACTACATCACCTAGGACGGACGAGAAGGGAGGAGGGGCCGGCGGGGAGCAGCGCGCGGTTAGCGGTATTGATTACAGGCATGACCGGGGTGAGTGAAACTTTTTTTTACTGTAGGGCCGCCATCGGAGGGAGGGGGTGACCAGTACAGATGTATGGAGCCCGGGCCAGTCTTCAGTGTGCTCTCTCCCCTCTCCACACTAACCCCCTGTATGCTCTCCCCCCACAGTGTTGCCCTGTGTGTCCCCCTCCCCAGTGTCCAAATGTGTCCCCCCCAATGTCGCCCTGTTTGTCCTCCCGTGTCCCCCCCAGTGTGTCCCCCAGTGTGTGTCCCCCCAGTGTCTCCCGTGTCCCCCTGTGTGTGTGTCCCCCAGTGTGTGTCCCCCCAGTGTCTCCCGTGTCCCCCAGTGTGTGCCCCCCCAGTGTCTCCCATGTCCCCCTGTGTGTGTGTCCCCCTGTGTGTCCCCTCCCTAGTGTCCCCCTGTGTGTCTCCTCCCCAGTGTCCTCCTGTGTGTCCCTTCCCCAGTGTCCCCCTATGTGTCCCCTTGTGTGTCCCCTCCCCAGTGTCCCCCACCAGTGTTCCCCAGTGTCCCCCCCAGTATTCCCCTGTGTGTGTCCCCCTGTGTGTCCCCTCCCCAGTGTCCCCTCCCCAGTAGTGTCCCCTGTGTGTCCCCCGTGTGTCCCCTCCCCAGTTTTCTCCTGTGTTCCCCTGTGTGTCCCCCCAGTGTCTCCCGTGTCCCCCTGTGTGTCCCCCCCAGTGTCTCCCGTGTCCCCCTGTGTGTGTGTGTCCCCATGTCCCCCTGTGTGTCCCCTCCCCAGTGTCCCCCTATGTGTCTCCCCAGTGTCCCCTTGTGTGTCCCCTCCCCAGTGCCCCCCACCAGTGTTCCCCTGTGTCCCCCCCCCAGTATTCCCCTGTGTGTCTCCCCCTGTGTGTCCCCTCCCCAGTTTTCCCCTGTGTGTCCCCCCCAGTGTCCCCCTGTGTACTCCCCCCCAGTGTCCCCCTGTGTGTTCTCCCCCCACCCAGTGTTCCCCTGTGTGCTCCCCCCACAGGGTCCCCCGTGTCCCCCCCAGTATTCCCCTGTGTGCTCCCCCCCAGTATTCCCCTGTGTGCTCCCCCCCCCAGTGTTCCCTGTGTGCTCCCCCCGCAGTGTCCCACTATGTGCTCCCCCCAGTGTCCCCCGGTGTGCTCTCCCCCCCCCCACAGTGTCCCACTGTGTTCTCCCCCCCCAGTTTTCCCCTGTGTGTCCCCCCAGTGTTCCCCTGTGTGTTCCCCACCCCCCACAGTGTCTTCCTGTGTGTTCCCCGCCCCCCACAGTGTCTTCCTGTGTGTTCCCGCCCCCCACAGTGTCTCCCTGTGTGCTCCCCACCCCCCACAGTGTCCCCCTGTGTGCTCCCCACCCCCCACAGTGTCCCCCTGTTTGCTCCCCACCCCCCACAGTGTCTTCCTGTGTGTTCCCCACCCCCCACAGTGTCTCCCTGTGTGCTCCCCACCCCCCACAGTGTCCCCCTGTGTGTTCCCCACCCCCACAGTGTCCCCCTGTGTGTTCCCCACCCCCCACAGTGTCCCCCTGTGTGTTCCCCACCCCCCACAGTGTCTTCCCCACCCCCACAGTTGTCCCCCTGTGTGCTCCCCCCCCCCCCCCCACAGTGTCTTCCTGTGTGCTCCCCACCCCCCACAGTGTCCCCCTGTGTGTTCCCCACCCCCCACAGTGTCCCCCTGTGTGTTCCCGCCCCCCACAGTGTCTCCCTGTGTGCTCCCCACCCCCCACAGTGTCCCCCTGTGTGCTCCCCACCCCCCACAGTGTCCCCCTGTGTGCTCCCCACCCCCCACAGTGTCTTCCTGTGTGTTCCCCACCCCCCACAGTGTCTCCCTGTGTGCTCCCCACCCCCCACAGTGTCCCCCTGTGTGTTCCCCACCCCCACAGTGTCCCCCTGTGTGTTCCCCACCCCCCACAGTGTCCCCCTGTGTGTTCCCCACCCCCCACAGTGTCTTCCCCACCCCCACAGTTGTCCCCCTGTGTGCTCCCCACCCCCCCCCCCCCACAGTGTCTTCCTGTGTGCTCCCCACCCCCCACAGTGTCCCCCTGTGTGTTCCCCACCCCCCACAGTGTCCCCCTGTGTGTTCCCCACCCCCACAGTGTCCCCCTGTGTGTTCCCCACCCCCACAGTGTCTCCCTGTGTGCTCCCCACCCCCCACAGTGTCCCCCTGTGTGTTCCCCCACCCCCCACAGTGTCCCCCTGTGTGTTCCCCACCCCCCACAGTGTCCCCCTGTGTGTTCCCCACCCCCTCAGGGTCTTCCCGTGTGCTCCCCCAGTGTCCCCCTGTGCGATTTCCCCCCTCCCCAGTGTCCCCCTGTGCCCTCTCTCCCTCCCCAGGGTCTCCCTGTATGCTCTCCCCCCACAGTGTCTCTCTGTGTGCTCTCCCCCAGTGACCCTGTTTGCTCCCCCCAGTGTCTCCCTATGTGCTCTCCAACCCCACAGTGTCCCCCGTGTGCTTTCCCCCTTCCCCAGTGCCCCCCTGTGCCCTCTCTCCTTCCCAGGGTCTCCTTGTGTGCTCCCTTCAGTGTCCCCCTGTGTGGTTCCCCCCTCCCCAGTGTCCCTCTATGTGCTTCCCCCCACAGTATCCCCCATGTGCTCTCCAACCCCACAGGGACCACTGTGTGCTCTCCCCCTCCCAGGGTCTCTCTGTGTGCTCCCCCCAGTGTCCGCCTGTGTGCCCCCCCAACAGTGTCCCCCTGTGTGCTGTGCTCCCCCAAAATGTCCCCCTGTCCAGGTGTGGCTTGGGACGCAGGGGGCCCCATGAACTTCTATTGCCCGGGGGCCCCATCAGTTGTCAGTCCGCCCCTGTCACCTACCACACAGTATCTCCGGATCGGCTGAAGGAAACTGGTACTGTGTGACAATTCTTTAATCTCTTATCAAGTTGCTGGTTGTGCTTTCCTGTGGCAGAGGATTGTACAATGATTTCATTTAAATTGACAAGTCTGTGGCAGAGACTTTGTTTGAGCACCCCACAGGCTGCTAGGTCAGTGAGAGAGGTCTATCCGGTGATTGTTGGATCCAGTCTGTGGAAGCTGTTTGTCCTCTGGATCAAGGAAATACCTCTAACCCACAATTACAAGGTACCTGAACTCCACTTAACTCTCTATCCCTCTATTGCAAAACTTTGTTTATTTCAAATAAATCTTTGGAAAAGGGACTAAGTGTCGGAGCTAACATTCTTTAATTCGCTCTGCAATGGGACCTCTAAGCCCCGGTACACACGGTCGGAGATTTCCACAACCAAATCCGTCGGATTTTGTCCGTCAGATTTAGTCTGACGGATTGTGTCCGAAACTGTTGCATACACACGGTCGGACTAAGTTGCCAAAAAATCCGATCTTTCAGAACGTGATGACGTAATTTCGTTACGATGGGACTACATTCAGGCTAGTAGCCAATAGCTTTGATGTAGGAATTTGATCTGAGCATGCGTGGCACTTAGTCCGATCAAAATTCTCTACACATGATTGGATTACGTCCGACCGGCCCAGTTGGTCGGGAAATATTTCCAACATGTTGGAAAATTGGGTCCGACGGAGATTTGGATGGAATCAGTCCGATGCATACCACACGCAGTTGGACTATCTGATGACACGGTCCGATAAGACGCATTCCGACGGATTCTCAGAACGTGTGTAAGTGGCATAAGATGGACACGGTGAGCAGGTGAAGTAACGGTAAGCCCAATAAAAATTCAGCAGTTCCTTCGGGGGTTATTGCTACACTTGGTACCATCACATATGTGTTTTTTTATAAAAAATCATGTCTGTCTAAATAAAGTATGTTTTAAAAATATTTTATTTTTTTGCTGTATGCCTACAAAGTCCCTGTGTACCGGGGGGGGGGGGGGGGGGGGGGTACACCTGTCCCTATTTAGAGTTTTCCGACAATGAGGCTTTTCCTTCAGCTGTTTGCATACCTCCCAACATTTTGAGATAGGAACGAGGGACAGCTACTAACAAACGTATGTAGGCATAGGACACACCTCCTGCCACACCCCCTTAAAGGACAATTAACCAAAAAAATTGTTAATTAAATACAGAAGGGCTTTTTTTTACCATTACTATTTTTTTTACAGTATATTGGCTTTTAAAATGTACAAATGCAGCAATTTAGAACTTGGATGAAAGGTTTAGCACTGGGAAACACTTTTTGAAAGATAAAAAGTGCATTTTATGTACAACTCTATAGATCAGACCAAAATGGGGGACAAATGAGGGGGGAAGAAGGACACTGCTCCAAATCAGGGACAGTCCCTCTAAATCAGGGACAGTTGGAAGCTATATGTTTGGAGTTTGATCTTATTGATCTTATGATCTTATTCTAGAAATGCTGCCATCTGGATATGACAATACCGAGACTTTTATTCTTAAATTGAGAGATCAGTAATAGCAGCATCCATGCTTTCTCAATGAAATTCTTCCTTTAGGGCTTGTACATATAGGCTTCTGATTTGGTAAAATCAATGTGTACAACAAATGTAAAGATTTGTATAGCTTTCAGCAAGCTTTACATAGATTTTCTGAAGCCTTTAAAACAACCTTCAACTCTGGTTTGGTGACGTCAAAGACAAGACACAATAGGAGTGGGGACTATCACTTAAAACAAACTGCTAGGTGGCTACATGCAAACCTTTACTCAAAGCATATCATTGCAATTCTGCTCCCATCTGCAATCTAAAAAGCCAATTGTGTTTTCTTTTGTTTCTTTTATTAATTACCTTTTTTTTTAAACATTCCAGCCCATCTCCGCTTCCTATTCTCGCCTAGGCAAGAAGGATATGTACCCTACACCGGAGGCATCAGCTTCCACAAAGTGGCTAGAGGAAGTGGGCAAAGTAGCAACTGGAAGAGAGTGGCATATCATCAGGGGGCTGCAGCAGCTGGCTCCCATGACAGCAGAAAGATGGCTTCCCAGGAACCAACATGTAGCTGGGCTTTATTGTGGCTAATCCAAGCAAAAAAGATAAGAGCTGATCTAAAAAAAAAAGGTAACATGGAATGCAATTGTTTTCTATGTGCCCTGTTCACACCACAATATGATGTGATGTGCGGAATGATGCAGGTGCAGTGCACTGGATGGCACCGCATGTCACTGTGCTGCTATGTGAAGATATCAATAAAAAGTCACTTAGGGGTTGATTTACTAAAAGCAAATTCACTTTGCACTACAAGTGCACTTGGAAGTGTAGTCACTGTAGATCTGAGGGGGACATGCAAGGAAAATAAAAAAACATTATTTTTGCTTGGACATGATTGGATGATAAAATCAGCAGAGCTTCCCCTCATTTCATATCTTCCCTTCAGATGTAAAGTGACTATACTTCCTAGTACACTTGCAGTGCACTTGTAGCGCAATGTGGAGTTGCCTTTAGTAAATCAACCCCACTGTGTGCTTCAAATAAAGCTTTAGAAGAGTGCAAAGGGGGTTATTTACTAAAGGCAAATCCACTTTGAAGTGCACTTGGAAATGTAGTCGCTGCAGAGCTGTAGAGGGGGACATGCAAGGAAAATAAAAAACAGCATTTTAGCTTGCACATGATTGGATGATAAAATCAGCAGAGGTTGCACTCATTTCAGATCTATCCCTCAGATCTACAGCAACTGCAGTGCACTTGTAGTGCAGAGTGGATTTTCCTTTAGTAAATAAACAATGTGATGCACTAAACCACGCATCACACTGCCCCCTCACCACAGCTCACTGCAGAGAAAAACTGACACCTACCTGCATGTTAACATAGAGCATATTAGCATGGGAGCATGAACGGAATCGTTAAAGTGACAGCACTATATTTGTTCCGGGATGACTGCACTTGTGCGCAGGAGTGATGTCACTCCACACACTGAAGAAGCAGGGAAGAAGATGTTGGTACCATTGAGGGTCTTTACAGGGAGGGGCACCTGTACTGGTCTTAAGCCTCAGTATGTCAGCGAGGTGAGGGGGCTGAATTGCAGCTTTCTGTGGCTCTGCCCTTTTCCCAGAGTTCAGGTTGTCCCCGGTGCCCCATGCAGAGAATCCAGAGGGCACTCAGCAGCTTCTTCCCTGGCAGCCAGAGGTAGTGGGCAAGGCCAAGATTGTGGCCACCTCCTATACTCCTCTCACAGCTGTTACTTTATACCAGTTGACACAGCAACTGAAGATTGGACAAAAGGAGGAGCAGATATAGCAGCTTGGGAAGCCAGCTATCTGAAGGCCAGCGGCTGAAGGGGATAAGCTTTCACAGCAGGAATACTGTTCATCAGTCCCACTCTGTGGCCCCTGCCCTGCTAGTGACTCCACCGCAACATTGCCGTATACTGCCCCTACGTACATAAAACTCACTGCCCTATCGCTACATAGTGCTGACTGACTGCCCATCTGCTACATAGTGCTGTATCCATAGTTGCCAACATTCTCAAAAAACATATAGGTACACTTTTTTGTCTGTAGGTGGAGTCTTCCTATAATTAGGGGGCAGGGCATTTATTTGTATGCGTGGTGTAGCAGGAGTCGAAAAACGTGGTGCGTATTACAATTTGGATTAGCAGAAAGGATGGGAAGTGTTATCATAATGGGGGATTTTAACTATCCAGACATAGACTGGGCGGAGGGAACCATGCATTCATCTAAGGCTCGCCAGTTCCTAAACGTCTTGCAGGACAATTTTATGGGTCAGATGGTAGACGCACCAACTAGAAATAAAGCCTTACTGGCTCTGCTGATTATCAACAATACAGACCTGATCACGGCAATTGAGGTAACAGTGATCACAGGTCAATTGGCTTCAGTATAAGTCACACAAATAGGAAACATAAGGAGAATACAAAGACACTGAATTTCAAAAGAGCCAAACTACGAGCCTTGCTAGAAGGCATAAATTGGGATAAAATCTTAGGAACAAAAAACACGGAGGAGAGATGGGTTTAAGAGCATATTAAATAAGGGCATTAACCAATGCATCTCATTAGGTAATACATTTAAAAGAGCGAACAAATGTCCTGGATTGCTTAACTCCAATGTAAAAATGCATATAAAAGCAAAGGAGAAAGCCTTAAAAAAAGATTGAGGGATCATCATCAGCATTCAGACTTTATAAAGAATGCATCAAGAAATGTAAGGATGCAATAAGGATGGCTAAGATAGCACATGAAAGACATATAGTGGAGGAGAGCAAAAAAAATCCCAAGAAATTCTTAACAGTAAAAAAGGGAGGACAGACCATATTGGCCCCATAAAGAACGGGGTAGGACATCTGGTTACAAAGGATGGGGAGATGGTGAGGTTTTGAATTTATTCTTCTCCTCATTCTTCAAGAGGGAATCAGGGGGTTTCAGTAACCAAAACTGCAGTGTTTATCCTCATGACACATCACAGGAAGCACCTCCATGGTTAAAAGAGGACAGAATTAAAATTAGACTTGGGAAACTTAACATTAATAAATCACCGGGACCAGATGGCTTGAACCTGAGGGTACTTAGAGAATTCATGATAGGCTCAGCAATGGCGTGCAAACAGAACATTGGCATGGATTAAAAAGGGGATCAACTCCAGAGATAAAATGATAATTCTCCCATTCTACAAGACTCTGGTCTGGCCGCACCTAGAGTATGCTGTCCAGTTCTGGGCACCAGTCCTCGGGAAGGATGTACTGGAAATGAAGCGAGTACAAAGAAGGGCAACAAAGCTAATAAAACGTTCTTTACTGTAAGAGCAGCAAGGATGTGGAATTCCTTTCCACGGGTGGTGGTCTCAGCGGGGAGCATCGATAGTTTCAAGAAACTATTAGATAAGCACCTGAATGACCACAACATACAGGGATATACAAAGTAATACTGGCATATAATCACACACATTGGATGGACTTGTGTCTTTTTTCAACCTCACCTACTATGTAACTATTTAGTGCACCGCTGTGGAAAAATGAGCATGGTCTAAACTAAATATTGGGTGTGGCTTAAAGAGGGGGGGGGTTAGCGTCTGAGATGAAAGAGGGTTGGGGGGGAGAAGGAAGAGGGAGATGGAGGGAGAAAGAAAGAGATAGGGAGGGGAGAAGAAAGGAAAGAATGAAGGTAGATAAAGCAGATAAAGATACTCAAAACACCTGGTGTTGGAGCTTCAATCTTCACGGCACCATGGTTGTTATGGTGTCAGGATGATCGAAAAGCATTATAGTTCAACTCACCATAATGCAAAATCAGTGGGAGCCCTAAGTGCGTCACTTGCCACGTCGACTGCCACCAGATGCAGCTTGGCTCACTTGTCACCACAGATACAACATGTCACTTGTCACCACAGATACAGAGCACTTGTCACCACAGATTTAGCGCTCACTTGTCACCACAGAAACAGCACTCACTTGTCACCACAGATACAGCGCTCACTTGTCACCACAGATGCAGTGCTCACTTGTCACCACAGATACAGTGCTCACTTGTCACCACAGATGCAGCTCTCACTTTTCACCACAGATACAGTGCTCACTTGTCACCACAGATGCAGCTCTCACTTGTCACCACAGATGCAGTGCTCACTTGTCACCACAGATACAGTGCTCACTTGTCACCACAGATACAGCTCTCACTTGTCACCACAGATGCAGCTCTCACTTTTCACCATAGATACAGTGCTCACTTGTCACCACAGATGCAGCTCTCACTTGTCACCACAGATGCAGCTCTCACTTTTCACCACAGATGCAGCTCTCACTTTTCACCACAGATACAGCGCTCACTTGTCACCACAGATGCAGCGCTCACTTGTCACCACAGGTTCAGTGCTCGCTTGTCACCACAGATGTAGCGCTCCCTTGTCACCACAGATGCAGCGCTCACTTGTCACCACAGATACAGCTTGTCACCACAGATACAGCATGTCACTTGTCACCACAGATACAGCACTCACTTGTCACTACAGATACAGCTTGTCACTTGTCACCACAGATACAGCTTGTCACTTGCCACCACAGATACAGAGCAGTTGTCTCCACAGATACAGCATGCCACTTGTCACCACAGATACAGCTTGTCACTTGTCACCACAGAGACATTGTGACACTTGTCACCACAGATACAGCGTGTCACTTTTCACCACAGATACAGAGCACTTGTCACCACAGATACAGCTTGTTACTTGTCACCACAGATACAACGCACTTGTCCCCACAAATACAGCATATCACTTGTCACCACAGATGCAGCTCTCACTTTTCACCACAGATGCAGTGCTCACTTGTCACCACAGATGCAGCGCTCACTTGTCACCACAGGTTCAGTGCTCGCTTGTCACCACAGATGTAGCGCTCCCTTGTCACCACAGATGCAGCGCTCACTTGTCACCACAGATACAGATTGTCACCACAGATACAGCTTGTCACCTGTCACCACAGAGACATTGTGACACTTGTCACCACAGATACAGCGTGTCACTTTTCACCACAGATACAGAGCACTTGTCACCACAGATACAGCATGTCATTTGTCACCACAGATAAAGCACACTTGTCACTACAGATACAGCTTGTTACTTGTCACCACAGATACATTGTGATACTTGTCACCGCAGATATAGCGTGTCACTTGTCACCACAGATACAGCGCACTTGTCACCACAGATACAGATTATAACTTGTGACCACAGATACGTGTCACTTGTCATAACAGATACAGCGTGCCACCATAGATACAGCTTGTCACCAAAGATGCAATGCACTTCTCACCAGAGATACAGCTTGTCATCACAGATACTGTGCACTTTGTCACCGCAGATACAGCACACTTTGCCACCACAGATGCAACTTGTCACCAAAGATGCAATGCACTTCTCACCACACATACAGCACACTTGTCACTACAGATACAGCTTGTCACTTGCCACCACAGATACATTGTGACACTTGTCACCACAGATACAGCGTGTCACTTGTCACCACAGATACAGTGCACTTGTCACCACAGATACAGATTATAACTTGTCACCACAGATTCCATGTGTCACTTGTCACCACAGATACAGCGTGTCACTTGTCATAACAGATACAGCATGCCACCACAGATACAGATTGACATTTTTCTCCACAGATACAACTTGTCACCACAGTTACAGCTTGTCGCCAAAGATGCAATGCACTTCTCACCACAGATACAGCTTGTCATCACAGATACTGCGCACCTTGTCACCACAGATACAGCGTACTTTGTCACCACAGATGCAGCTAGTCCATCCTGCTCTGTATCCGCTTCTTGTTTCTTCCTCATGAGAGCTGGTCTTCTGTAAAATGGCAGCGTAGACAAATCACTATTGCTGGCCTCGGACCTGCAGCGGCAGCTCTGGCGAAAAGTCTGGAAAACTGCAATTTCCTGTGAAATTTCCCAGGACACGGTAAGACCGGGACAAGGGTCTAAATACTGGGAATGTCCCAGGAAATTCTGGACTGTTGGAAACTATGTGTATCCTGCCGCTATACACTGCTCGCTGAATGCCCTGCCACTACATAGCGCTCACTGACCGCATTGCCATGGCACACTGTTTCCTGGCTGCCCTGCAACTACATACTGCCCTATCATACCACTAAATACGGCTTACTTACTCATTTAAAATTTTTGTTTGATGTTGAGCACCAAGCACAGTTTTTCTATCATTTAGTTAATTGCTCACTGGCTGGCCTGCCATTTCTTGCTGCCCTGCATACTTCCCATTGCACATTTATATATATTGCTCTACACTGACTTTACATTCACGTCATGGGGGGGGGGGGGGTTGGGGGGGTGTACAGTGTGACAAGAGACTTGGGACACCTTTGAGTTACCTTTGGAGAGTAGTAAGGAGGCGCGTATTACTCGCTGCAGTGAACAGTGGCTGTGGCCAAATTGTGTTAACAGTGGAGAGGGGGGTGGAGGTAAAGGGGCATGGTTAAATAAAACAAAAGCATTTGTGTGCCCAGAAAATATGATTAGATTAATAAAAGAAATGTCGCAGTTAAAATATGAACCTAGCCTACTTTAACCACTTTAATACCAGGCATTTTCATCCCCTTCCTGCCCAGGCCAATTTTCAAGTTTCAGCGCTGTTGCACTTTGAATGACAATTGTGTACCCAAATTAAATTTCTATCATTTTTTTACCCACAAATAGAGCTTTCTTTTGGTGGTATTTGATCACCACTGCGGTTTTTATTTTTTGTGCTATAAACAAAAGAATAGTGACAAGTTTTTGCTATAATAAATATCCTAATTTAAAAAAAAAAAAAAAAAAAATTTCCTCAGTTTAGGTCGATATGTATTCTTCTACATATTTTTGGTAAAAAAAAAAAGGGTGTATATTGATTGGTTTGCGCAAAAGTTATATTGTCTACAAAATAGGGGATAGATTTATGGCATTTTTTTTTTTTTTACTAGTAATGGCGGCGATCTGTGATTTTTATCATGACTGTGACATTGCAGCGGACACATCAGACACTTTTGACACTATTTTGGGACCATTCACATTTATACAGCCATCCATGCTATAAAAATGCACTGATTGCTGTATAAATGTCACTGGCACGGAAGGGATTAACACTAGGGGGCGATCAAGGGGTTAAATGTGTTACCTAGGGAGTGATTCTAACTGTAGGGGGAGGGGACTCACAAGGGGAGGAGACTGATCAGTGTTCTTCTGTACTGGGAACACATGATCCGTCTTCTCTCTCCTGACAGAACATGGATCTGTGTGTTTACACACACAGATCCACGTTCCCGGCTCTGTTACCGGCAATCGCTGAGTGCAGGCCAGTAAGCCCAGGACGTCATATGACGCCCGACCAGGATGGGAGATCCCTCCTGTGGATGTCATTTGACTGTGGGCGGGGTATGAAGTGGTTAAAAGTGGACACTGTCAGTCAGTAGGGCAGAGGATGGTGTCAGTAGGGCAGAGGATGGTGTCAGTGGGGCAGAGGACAGTGTCAGTGGGGCAGAGGATGGTGTCAGCGGGGCAGAGGAGGGTGTCAGTAGGGCAGAGGATGGTGTCAGTGGGGCAGAGGAGGGTGTCAGTGTGGGCAGTGGACGGTGGCAGTGGACTGTGGCAGTGGAGCAGTGGATGGTGTCAGTGGGGCAGAGGACGGTGTCAGTGGACAGTGTCAGTGGGGCAGAGGGCGGTGTCCGTGGGAAGTGGACGGTGTCCATGGGGCAGTGGACAGTTTCAGTAGAGCAGTGGACGGTGTCAGTAGAGCAGTGGACAGTGTCAGTGGGGCAGTGGACTGTGTCAGTGGGGCAGTGGATGGTGTCAGTGGGGCAGAGAGCGGTGTCAGTAGAGTAGAGGACGGTGTCAGTGGGGCAGTGGACGGTGTCAGTGGGGCAGAGGAGGGTGTCAGTAGGGCAGAGGATGGTGTCAGTGGGACACAGGAGGGTATCAGTGGGGCAGTGGACGGTATCAGTGTGGGCAGTGGACAGTGGTAGTGGACTGTGGCAGTGGACAGTGGCAGTGGACTGTGGCAGTAGAGCAGTGGACGGTGTCATTGGGGCAGTGGACAGGGTCAGTGGGGCAGAGGACGGTCTCAGTGGGGCAGAGGACGGTGTTGGTGGGGCAGAGGATGGTGTCAGTTGGCAGAGAATGGTGTCAGTGGGTAGTAGACGGTGTCAGTGGGTCAGTGGACGTTTTCAATAAAGCAGTGGACAGTTTCAATAAAGCAGTGGACGATTTAAATAAAGCAGTGTGGACGGTGTCAGTGAGGCAGAGTGCGGTGTCAGTGGGTAGGGGACGCTGTCAGTAGAGCAGTGGACGGTGTCAGTGGGGCAGTGGACGGTGTCAGTGGAGCAGAGGAAGGTGTCAGTAGGGCAGAGGACGGTGTTGGTGGGGCAGAGGACGTTGTCAGTTGGCAGAGAATGGTGTCAGTGGGCAGTAGAACGTGTCAGTGGGTAGTAGACGGTGTCAGTGGGGCAGTGGATGGTTTCAATAAAGCAGTGGGCAGTTTCAATAAAGCAGTGGACGGTTTCAATAAAGCAGTGGGCTGACAGTGTCAGTGGGTAGTGGACGCTGTCAGTAGAACAGTGGACGGTGTCAGTGGGGCAGTGGACGGTGTCAGTGGGGCAGAGGAGGGTGTCAGTAGGGCAGAGGATGGTGTCAGTGGGACAGAGGAGGGTGTCAGTGGGGCAGTGGATGGTGTCAGTGTGGGCAGTGGACAGTGGTAGTGGACTGTGGCAGTGGACGGTGGCAGTGGACTGTGGCAGTAGAGCAGTAGACGTTGTCATTGGGGCAGTGGACAGGGTCAGTGGGGCAGAGGACGGTGTCAGTGGGGCAGAGGACAGTGTCAGTGGGGCAGAGGGCGGTGTGAGTGGGGCAGAGGACGGTGTTGGTGGGGCAGAGAATGGTGTCAGTTAGCAGAGAACGGTGTCAGTGGGCAGTGGAACGTGTCAGTGGGTAGTAGACGGTGTCAGCGGGGCAGTGGACGGTTTCAATAAAGCAGTGGACGGTGTCATTGAGGCAGAGTGCGGTGTCAGTGGGTAGTGGACGGTGTCAATGGGGCAGTGGACTTTTAATTACCAAAAAAAACTAATCAAAGCAATCCACAGGCACCCCACAAATAAAGAATAAAGAAGATATTAGATAAAGGCTACTGAGTGAGCACTGGACAATGAAGTAATTATGGCTGTGTGTCTGCATGGAGTAGGCACTGGTGCATCTCTCCCCCCCTCACAGCACACAGTCACCACACAACTTACACAGGGCCGGAGACTTGGCAAGATCACCAGGCAGTGCAGGCAGGGAGGGAGACACCTGCATGGGGAATCCCATTACAGAGTAATTATAGGAGACTCCTCAGCACTGTATCCAGGGCTCAGGTGAACTGATACCCGGACACAGGATTCAAAACCTGTACTGTCCGGGTGAATCCTGGACGGGTGGCAACCCTACATACCTCCCAACTTTCTGAGATGGAAAAGAGGGACACCTTTGTATGCAAGTAAAGTACATACTCTTGCCGTGCCCTCAGCTTTGCAGATTTTAAAGAATATATAAGCAGAAAATGATTAGGTAAACCCATAAATCCCTTTTCCACTAATTCTCCTTCTTACTAGCTGTTCAATAGAACAAATGAAAGAATTCAGAGGATAGATGAAAGGCTTAGCATAGTAGCATTGGTTGTTAAATAATATGTTGCTTAACAAGGTCTATACCTAGACCAAAAAGAGGGACAATTGAGGAGGAAAGAGGGACAGAGGGATTTTATAAGATGAGAGGGACAGTCCCTCGAAATGAGGGACAGTTGGGAACTATGTGTATCACTATTCCCATGTTCAGGGATGTTCTTCTTATCTCAGCAATACAAGCCAACATGCTCTTTGGTTCCCAGTCACTATGCAATGTTCTGTACCTGAAGTCCAGGATATGTCATGGGTAACCTACCCATAGTACAGCCGCGTTAACTTAATGGCATCCTATTGTAGTAATAGCCTTACAAGGGCCTAATTAGAGGGTATAAGTACATATCCTGTGTAAATATCATCACATCTCCTGCAGGGAATAAATATTGACCCCCCTGTCTCGAGGATTAGTAAGTCATTCTCTGGTAAATGTGGCTGCTAATTGCACATTCATACTTTCTTGGGTTGAATTACTCAGTTGGCAGATGCTGCCAAGCACAACTGTACATTAAATAGGATTTGAATATTAACCTGAAGGCAAATATTGGCTCGCTTTACTCCAAGAGGGAAATTCCAGTTAGCATAATATTTCCTTTTGACAATTCACACATAGGACGGGTTAATCTTATCAACCTCAAACTGGCATCCCAGAGACATCAGTGGGCTAGTACACATATACATGGTAAGGAAACTGTACTGGGAAAATACGGGGGCTGCTGAATTCTTATTGAACATGCTAGTTACCCGGCTGTCTCTGGCTTCATCCAGAACAAGCATGCAGCAAATTAAGTCAGGAACTGCCAAACTGTATTCTTGTGCTGGGTCAACGCCTGAATGTAATAAAAGCAGCCACAGCCAGGCAATTGTCATTTTCAGATGGCCAGCCACAGCCAGCAATTGCAACTTACATATTTTTTTTCCCCAGTATTGGTTTCCTTTAATGACAATAAAATAGAGAATACCGTAGTCACCTTCATGTTCATGAGATCAACTGGCTTGTTTAAAGGGAAAGTATATTGGAGTTTAGTCATTTATATATTAATTAAAAAGTATAAAATTATTTTCTGTAACTAATTATAAAATATAACTTTTATATTGTTTTACATCCTTAAACACCAAATCAATGCAGGTTGCATCCTTGGTAATTTGCAAACAATGCGAGTTGTATTAACCTCTCACTAGTTGCCCTTCTTAATTATGAACTAATAATGGCCGATATTCAATTTTTACCTTATTACCGTACTAAATATAAATAAATAATATATATATATATATATATATATATATATATATATATATATATATATATATATATATATATATATATATATATACCATGCTGTGAAGAAGTATTTGCCCCCTTCCTGATTTTTAATTTTTTTTGCATATTTCTCACACTTAAATGATTCAGATCATCAAATTTCATTAGACAAAGATAACCTGAGTAAATCCAATATGCAGTTTTTAAATTATTATTTCATTTATTAGGGGGAAAAAATCTGTTCAAACCTCCCTGGCCCTGTGTGAAAAAGTCATTGCCCCCCCCCCATGCTGAATCATGAATGAACTGTGATTAAACACTATTTTTTGGAAAGCTGAGTTATATTTCAGTTGCCACACCCAGGCCTGATTACTGCCAGAACTGTTGAATCAAGAAATCACATAAATAGAAACTGTCTAACAGATCACAAAAAGACACACATCATTCCACAATCTAAAAAAATTCAAGAACTGATTAGACACAAAGTAATGTACATGTATCAGTCTAGGAAGGGTTCCAAAGCCATTTCTAAGGCTTTGGAACTCCAGTAAACCACAGGGAGAGCCATTATCCACAAATGGACATAACTTGGAACAGTGGTGAACCTTCCCAGGAGTGGCCGGCCTACAAAAATTACTCCAAGAGCATGACGACGACTCATCCAGGAGGTCATAAAAGAACCCAGAACAACATCTAAAGAACTGCAGGCCCCACTTGCCTCAGGTAAGATCAGTGTTCATGATTCAACAATAAGAAAGAGACTGGGCAAAAATGGCATCCATGGGGAGAGTTCCAAGACCAAAGCCACTGCTGACCAAAAAGAACACAAAGGCTCATCTCACATTTACCAAAAAGCATCTTGATTATCCCCAAGACTTTTAGGCAAATATTCTGGACGACTTACCATAATTGATGGAACCATGAATTCAGATCAGTTTGTGACCTCAAGCTCAAGTGCACTTATGCAGTAGGACAATGATCCGAAGCACAACAGCTAGTCCACCTCAAAATTTTGGAAGTTTTGGAGTGGCCTAGTCAAAGACTTAAATCCAATTGAGCTGCTGTATCATGACCTTACACAGGCCGTTCATGCTGAAAAACCCTCCAATGTGGCTGAATTAAAACAATTCTGTGAAGAAGAGTGGGCCAAAATTGCTCCACAGCAATGTTAAAGACTCATTGCCAGTTATCGGAAACTCTTGATTTTAGTTGTTGCCGCAAAGGGTGGCACAAACAGTTATTAGGTTTAGGAGGCAATTACTTTTTCACACAAAGCCAGGCAGGTTTGGACAGCTTTTTTACCTTAATAAATTAAACCATCATTTAGGAACTGCATTTTGTATTTACTCGGGTTATCTTTGTGTAATAATAAAATTTGATGATCTGAGTCATTTAAGTGTGACAAATATGCAAAAAAAATATGTATGTATATATTTCCCTCACCTTATTCCATAGGCCTAAAAACACATCCTTTCATGTTTCAGGTGAAGAAGCGTTCAAGCTTTTGGAGTGGGGACTGCACGACCCTGGGAATATCTGTTATGGTGTCTTAAAGTAGATGTAAACCCTAAGACCCCATTCACACTGAGGGCATTTTTCAGGCCCTATAGCATTAAAAATAGAGCCTGCAAAATGCCCTAAAACAGCTGCTCCATGCACTCCAGTGTGAAAGCCTGGCAGTTTTAACCCCCCGCTAGCGGCCGAATAGCGCTGCTAAAACTACGGTAAAGCGGCGCTAAAAATAACACCGCTTTACTGTTGATGCCCTAGGCGGCGCAGTGTGAAAGGGCTCTAAATTACATTTTGTTTGCTAAATTATTGTGTATAATAAGCAATAAAAAAAAAAGAAAACACTTGTTTTTACTTTTTTTCATCCTTTATTACATCTCAGTGCTGCTGGCCTCCTCGCAGACAATTAAGTCTAGTAGACACTATTATTATTTTTTTCCTTTAACCTGAATGATAAAAAAAACTGAAGAGTTTGGAGGGAGCTGCTGTACTAACTATCTGATATTAGTACAGTCATCTCCCCTACTGAGCTATTGTGTTCTGACAAGGGGGGAGTGCCCCCCCAACCAGAACACACCAGTCAGCGCTCTCACCAGCATCCGATCAGCCAGGACCGTCTTTAATATTGATTGGACCCTGTGCAAAACTTTTCTTGGAGCCCCCCCATGCAGTTTTGCTCTCCACCTGCTCTGAGACATACAATAAATAGCAACAGTTTACTGAATCAGATCAGGCAACTGTTGCGATTGGTTGCCAGAGATATCTTTAGCGCTCACTGACTGGTTGCTGGAGGTTAAAGAACACATTACAGCTCACTGATTAGTTGCTAGAGGTTACAGCACATGATTTCTGCTTGTTGATTGGTTGCCAGAGATTACTGTGGATATGACTTCAGGGGGGCATGATACCGCTATTTACATATGAATGCTGGTAATTTACATGTAAACACAGGGTCCGCAGGTGAGTCATCTGTACACAACAATAGGACAGAGCTGGGCAGCATTAGTAGCAGCACTTCACACTGAGATATTGGGACACAACACGGGACTAAAACCTCAAGGAGTGAGGGAATTTAAACCAGGATAGTTGGCAAGTATGAGGGAGCTGCTTTGGGCCCCACAACAGTGACAGGGCTCAGGGCAGCTGCCCCTTTTGCCCTGCCTTAAAAACGGCCCTGCGATCAGCGCTCTCAGCCAATCGGCAGACCTTTTCAGTCATGCCCCTTCAACCAGCTGCCATACACATGTCGGCCATTTTTTATTGAACCGGCTGATGCTGCCTGATATTCGGCCTCTGTGTACTAGGCTTTAGCCTGTCTAAATACACTATATTGTCAAACATATTGGGACACCTGCCTTTACATGCACATTAAATTTGATGGCATCCCAGTGTTAGTCCATAAGGTTCAATATTGAGTTGGCCCACCGCCTTCTTCCAATTCAGCACTATTGTCTTTCTAGCAACAGACCCACCTGTATTTTCCTTCCTATAGGGGTGATATTATTCCCTACTAGTCCTAATAGGCACATCTCTGCCTCTTGATTTAAAGAGACTGATGTTACTATAGTAATTATTCTCAAAACCTCCCTCCAGAATATCACTATCTTTGGACAAGACCAGAATATGTGGATGAAATTTCCTGGGGTAACTGCACATCTCCAGCAGTTTTGAGAGTTAGTTGGAAATATTTAGTATAATTTGTATGGCGTATAATAACTTCTATGTATTATTTTAAATTGTATTAATTTATCTCGCAGAGATACTAGTATTTGGAGTAGAGCTCTCCATATCTCCTCCCAGTTTTTATCTACTAATGTTGGAATATCTCTTGTCCAGCTTTCACATAGCTTACTTATATCTGAAAATGTCGTTTTGGATAAGTAGTTATATAAAATTGAAATTAGCTTTTTTTTGGTCTTTTTCCTTACCATTTGCTCTAATTCTGTTTCTATGGGAATGTTTAACCATTCTTCCATAAGCTCATTTGTGAGGTCAGACACTGATGTTGGATGAGAAGACCTGTCTTGCAGTCTCTGCTCTAATTCATCCTCCAGGTGTTCTATCGGGTTGAGGTCAGGACTCTGTGCAGGCCAGTCAGGTTTCTTCCCCCCAAACTCACTCATCCATGTCTTTATGGACCTTGCTTTGTGCACTGATGTACAGCCATGTTGGAACAGGAAGGGGTCATCCCAAAACTGTTCCCACAAAGTTAGGGTCATGAAATTGTTCTAAATGTCTTGGTATGCTGACGCCTTAAGAGTTCCCTGCACTGGAAATAAGGGACCAAGCCCAACCCCTGAAAAACAACCCCACACCATAATCCCCCCTTTACCAAATTATATGGACCAGTGCACAAAGCAAGGTTCATAAAGACATGGATGAGCGAGTTTGGGGTGGAGGAACTTTACTGACCTCTACCTGATAGAACAACTTTGGGATGAATAATTCCCTGTACACACGGTCGGATTTTTTGATGGAAAATGTTCGATGGGAGGTTTTTGTCAGAAATTCCGACCGTTTGTAGGCTCCATTGGACATTTTCCATCGGAATTTCCCTTGCACTAAATTTGAGATCTGGTTCTCGAATTTTCCGACAGCAAAATCCGTTGTTGGAAATTCCGATCGTGTGTACACAATTCCGATGCAAAAAGTTCTCGCATGCTCGGAATCAAGCAGAAGAGCCGCACTGGCTATTGAACTTCAATTTTCTTGTCTCATTGTACGTCACCGTGTTCTTGACGTTTGGAATTTCCAACAACATTGTGACCGTGTGTATGCAAGACAAGTTTGAACCAACATCTGTCAGAAAAAATCCCATGGACTTTGGCAGAATGTCCAATCGCGTGTATGCGGCATTAGGTTGGAGAATGCGAGCCAGGCCTCATCCACATCAGTGCCCGACCTCACAAATGTGTTTCTGGATAAATAGTCAATAATTCCCATAAACACACTCCTAAACCTTGTGGACAGCCTTCCCAGAAGAGTTGAAGCTGTTATAACTGCAAAGGGTGGGCCAACTCAATAGTGAACCCTACAGACTAAGACTGGGATGCCAGTAAAGTTCATGTGCGTGTAAAAGGCAAGCGTCCAAACACTTTTGACAATGTAGTGTACACTTCAGTGATATATGCATGACATTTATCAGCATGAGTTTCGTACTGGTGACAACAGAAAACCATAGCTATGTAATGTGTGTTGAAATGGCCACTTGTAGTCTTCATTGGACAATGCAGGAGCACAGCCAGGAGACAAGGGCAGAGTTGTTACCATATAGGAAGTGTCTGATCATGGCGGGATCACAAGGTATTATTTTAAGTAAAGCAGCAGTTTTAGAAATTACGCTAACCTATTTCCATTGGAAGTTCCCTGCAGCCTCTGTCAGACTTTTCAACATTCAGAACATCCTGAATTGTCAGATGTGTCCTGCAGTGAAGTTGGGGTTGGAGGATGGAACCACAGTTTGTAATGGGGAACACAGACAACTGGTGCTCCTGGAGGTGTTAATGAAGAGGAACAGGAGACACCGGCCACCATAGAGGTGAGTATAATACTCGTACCTCTTCTTAAGCAGGGAGTTGTCAACAGGATTTTTTTAAAAGGCTGACAGGGTTACTTACTTCAGAGCTTATATCAGATTTTATTAACAGGGTTTGCATTATCCTTTAATAAGGCAGTGCATGGGAGAAGAAGCAAGGATAACATGCTACCATGCATACCAACCCACATCCAATCCAATCAACAAATGTAGAATGAAATTCATCTGAAGGAAATGGTAAAGAAGAGATTCTCTTCACAGACAATGGAAATGATAACAGTGTGTTTTGTAAAGATTTTTCAGCATCCAGAAAAAATATATGCACGTGAAAACGAGTGCTTGCAATTTGAGCTATACGATCTCTTCTCCTCTTCTCAAGTTCCTATTTATCATTTTCCAATCTTAATCAGCCATGTCATTGTATAAAACAGTTTCATTACCCACAACAAAGGTATGTTTTGTGAAACTGCTTTTAATAACACAGCTTTGCATATCTAGATAATTGTTCTGTTCTCCATACTGAGATGATTTGTGAAATACTCAGCACTGATCCTGGACTGGAATATCCAAGATTGAAACTAAACTGAAGTAGTAGTAAGACACCATACACACTATTATGCCCTGTACACATGATCAGAAAATTCCGCCAGCAAAAGTCCGACGAGAGCTTTTGGTCGGAAATTCCGACCGTGTGTATGCTCCATCTGACTTTTTCTGGCGGAATTCCCGCCAGCAAAAGATTGAGAGCAGGTTCCTAATTTTTCGGTCGGAAACAGTTCTGATCGTCTGTAGCAATTCCGACACGCAAAATTCCTACGCATGCTCGGAAACAATTCGACGCATGCTCTGAAGCATTGAACTTCATTTTCTCGGCTCGTCATATGTTTTGTACATCACCGATTGACGGTCGAAAGTTCAGAGAACTTTTGTGTGTATGCAAGCCAAGCTTGAGCAGAATTCCGTCAGAAAAAGCATCCAGGTTTTTTCCAACGGAAAATCCACTCGTGTGTATGGATCATTAGATTTTCTGCAGATTTTTGTCTTCAGATTTACCAAAACCATATAATATGAGGTCAAATCTTAATGTCCCGTGCACACAATCAGATTTTCCAACAACAAAACCGTAGATTTTTTTCCTAAGGTTGTTGGCTCAAACTTGTCTTGCATACACACGGTCACACAAATGTTGCCCAAATTACCGAACGTCAAGAACGTGGTGACGTACAACACGTACAACGGGACTATACAAAAACTTCTTCAGAGCCCGAAGAAGGCAGTCCTTCGAAACACGTCAGCCTAAGGGGTCTCATCCAGGACCCCCCACTCCCAGGTTCAGTGATGCAAACAATCGATGAGATAGCCACACATTTGGCCTAAAGAGCAGGGCTCAAGTCCTGCGGGAACTCATGGGAACGGAGTTCCTGTACTTTTTTCACAACAGGAACTCAGTTCCCATTAGCAGCCATGTCCTGCAAGACTTTGAAGTATGCGAGCTGTGTGGCAGGTGCTACACCAGCAGCCGCCGACACAGCTCGCAATAGTAAGTGCTGCACACCTGACCATTCAGGCATTGCCAGTAGGGGGCCCCATGACAGCTTCTGCTTCGATCTACCTGTCAATCACAGCTAGCTGATGGGTAGATCAAGTCCCTGCTGCTAAGAGATTGTATTTAGTCAGAACTCTCGTGATGCGCTCCTCCCCGCCGGCCCTTCCTGATTTTCTGTCTCCTCATCCCCCCCCCCCTTGTCCTGCATACTTGCTCTGTGTGTCCCATTGAATCCCCCCCTCCTCTATCTTCAGTGCCATATGATGAGAGAACCTAGAGGAGGAGCACAGCTATTCTGCTCACATGACATGCAGGGAGAGAGGTGAGCTGAGGGAGGAACATCAGTTTGGGGTGGTAAGTTGAGCACAATACCTGGCAAAGTTGAATGCCAGGAGATAAGTTTATGTGGAAATAGCTTAGGTTGGAATAGCAGCGAGTGTGTGTTGGAGCCCTGCAGAGTTTGCAGCCCCCCAAGCTAACATACATCTCCTAAGCAGGAACACATCACTATCTCCCCAAGCATTCTGTCCAGATAATGTGCAGTTCATTTATGTCCTTTCCGTTTAACCCTGTGTTATCCAAACTCTGTTCAATGAAAAGTGTAAACTCACCACATAAACACTCTATATACAAAATAAAATTCCCCAATAAAGATCAGAACACGATGTTCACATTTGCATGGAAGCACAATTGAATGAATGCTGATTATTCAGAGAATTACCGTATTTCTGTTTATTGAGAATTTTTTTTTTTTAACGTACTAACAGTTAAGCTTCATACACACAATATGAAAATTGGATGAAAATACCACTTTTGAAGCGTTTGTGCATATGAGCGTATAATTTTTTTTTTTTTTTTGGTGGGGGGAGTGGATCTTGGGTGAGAGTTCCCACACTTTTTTCCCCAGGACTTGACCCCTGCTAAAGAGCATGTTTTTAACTTATGTTTGTGAGTAGACATCTTTATGATTTTATTCATATCTTTAAATAAACGTGTTGGATAATGCACCAGGCCAGTGCACCCTCTTTTCTTTTTCTATTCTCACAGTACTGACAGGGCGACCCCAGTCCTAGAGGGCAGCAAGACTTCTATGAGATAATCCACGGTTCGATCAGGCACCTGTAACACTACACAGTTGTTGTGTTGTTCACCACTACTGACTAACCCGTGTAACAAAAAGATGCATATACAACATACAGTACTTACCTATTTTCAGTCTGGTCCGGTCTGGTCATGTATTCTCCTCTGTCAGCCAATGGTGGCTGCAAGAGAAAGGAGAGAGCGCTCAAAAATGTCTAGTAAAGCCTAGAGTGTTGGCATCACTCATAGTCTCTTATGGCCCATCTATTGTCAGTGCTCCCTCCCCTTCAGCTGCCGCTGACTGTCACAGGAAGCCGGATCACAAGACTGGACCAGAGTAAGCTGGGAATAGGTGAGTATATACTCTTTCTTACACAGATTAGTCAGCATAGGTGTTGGGAGAGGGTGGGGGCATTTATAAGACTAGTTAGGTTTAGGAATTCTACTTTAAAGAGGAAGTACACCCTGATGGGTTTTACTTCCTCTTTATTTCCCTGCAAAGGTAAAGCATAATGGGCTACTACGCATCGCATAGTAGCCCATTATGTATCACTTACCTGAAACCAAAGCCTGCAATGTCACCAATGTCCCCACTAGTAGCGAGTGTCCATCTTCACCCCTCTTCCTTCCGGGGCCGCAAACTCTGTCTCTTTGACTGGCAGGAGTCGCGTGACATCCCTCCCACGCATGCGAGTGGGAGCCGTCAGTCACAGCATGACCCCCTTTAGAAACGGCACGATCTTCCCTTTCTAAAGTGCGCATGCGCCGATGTCTTATAGGCTTACCTGTAGGTAAAAGTGGTTGACACATCACACATTTTTTTTACACTTTTCTTCAGCAAGGAAAAAAAAAGTTTAAACACTGCTGCCCAGAGGTTTGACAACAGGGGCAAACTGGCCCACTGAAGGAGCAGAGAAACCAATGTGCCCTGAGCCACACGCTGAAAATGCATTAAAAAGTAGACATGTGCATTCGTTTTCTTCTGAATTTCGGGTATTTTTGTTATCGTTTTAACAAATGATAAGGAATGTGCAGAATCTGAAAACCGAAAGATCTGACATAAATAAATGCTTTATTTTCATTTTCGTTATGACATCAGTTCGATACAGATAGGAGATTCGGCATGATGCTGACAATAGCAATCTGTGTCCATCGAACCTGTAGTCGAACGTGCCTAACCTTAGCTCTATTAGTTCAAGATTATTCTACATAGAGAGAAAAGATTTCGACATTACAGACACAATAGCAGAAAAGGTCGAATGTGCCTAACCTAACTCTATTAGTCCAAGATTATTCGACATAGAGAGAAAAGATTCTACAGGAAGATTTGACGAAGCAGTCGGCGCGAGTGGACATTTATGGTCAAATTCTAATGTTGGTTGACTAGTAAGAATAATTAATAAATATAATTATTACAAGTGTCATACAACATTAGAATTCTAATATAGCTTGTAGGCGGAACATTTGACCGGAAATGTATGATTGCGCCGTCGTACAGTTTAGCTGCGCCGTCTAAACATTCGACAGACACCATGAGCCTTCAATGGCAGATTTCACCTTAATTATTTTGGATTTTCGGACAAATGCATTTTTTAACATAACAAAATAAATAAGAACAAATTTCTGGAGTAACGAAATAAATGTATTTTTCGGACAAAAACTAAATCCTGAATAAAATATTTCAGTGTGCACATGTCTATTAAAAAAGCACATCTGTGAGGCGTCTGGGATTAATGACTAATTTCTATTTGTCATTTCTATCTGTCATTTGTAATCTCAATAATTGACTGCCAAAAAATAACCAACTATATCCCGTGGCACTGAATGAATGCTATCATTTATTTGTGGGTGAGTCTATTTTGGACTGGTAATGCTGGTGTATGTGGGATTTGGATTGCCATCTTCTTTACTAAGTGAACCAGAAAACTGTAACGAAATCGCAATAGATGAATTACTAAACCTCCACAAACTAAATCCCATAGGATAATGAGAATGGTATAATTCATTTGGGGGTCAGTTCCTCACTTCTGGACTGGTAAAGCTTGGATTTGTACTAAGATTAAAATTTCGACCCCACATCTTGGTTTAAAAAAAAATATATATAAATACCCAACGTGGTTCTGAATAAAAGATCTCAATGATGGCAAGCATATGGAATGTGAGAAGTGTCTTCTTTGTTCCTATAGTATTTTTTTTTTTTTTTTTTCCAGGTGAAAAGGTTTATTGGAAACAAACAATCAGCATACAGTAAACGTAAAACAAGGCCTTTACATTGTAATACAGAAAGCTTAGTCACAGTGCGATGGAAGAAAGCACTTAACATATAAACATCTTTTGACCAACATCATCACAGGTGAAGAAGTTGTGAAACAATAATGCTTAGTCGGTCTGATATCTGATCAAGTCTAACAGTAAACTACTAACAAAGGCAGAGTATAGTAAATATAGGCATGCGCCATATCTGTGGACATATTATAGCTTCTGCCTGTAACATTAACAAACAAAAGCGTCTAAAATCATAACTAACATAACTGAAAAAGTAAAAGGAACTCGAAGTCACTTAGTCACTTCAGTAACAACAAGAAAGATGGAGGGATACGGTCACGGACCTCTAGCGATCCCTCTTTAAGAGACATCTAGAAAGAGAACAGTAACTCAGCCCATAAAGGGTATAGGGGGTGCAGGAAAAACCAGGGAAAAAGAAATAATAAAAAAAAAAGAAAAAGAAAAACAAAGTCCCATAAATGGGAGGAGAGGGGAGTGAGAAGGGTATGAGATATACCTACGATGGGGCGGTTTGCTCCTCACACACACATCTAAGTAATGTTTGGGTCAACAATCCTATAGTATTTCTATGACCATAACATGCTGCATATACAAACCATTTGGCAGTACATAATAGTAATGGTTACTCTGGTATGCATTCAAGTGTCTTGAGATAGAATTTTTTTTTTAATTGAAAATTGTAATATACAGATTAAGGTCTTAGACTGAACAGGATCTTTTAGAATTTTTTATTTTACCAAACACTAAGAGGGATATCAGTTAAATAGTTTATGATGGCATCCTTGGTAAAAGTGCACATTCTCCACCCTTACAAGAGAGACATGGCTAATGTCTACTTACACACCTAATGTCAATACCTTGAGGACTACTTAGCACAATTATTTCAGCTGTATACCATTGGTCATCATTCCTCATCATACTAAGTGACTTTTGTTTAAACAATTTCTGGTTATCCCTCCTTGCTTGACCAATTACTGAGTATATAATTTTCCTGTCATTTGTTTCTGTGCAATTATTTGCATCTTGGATGTTTTTCTACTGAGCACACCAATGTAGAAATCAAAATGGGCCACTAGTCAAGATGGGTCCTCTGTTGCTGGCCTCGATCTTCCAAAATACCTCAGCCAATCTGACACATCAGGCTGAGTACTCAAACATCACAAACACAAATTTCGCAGCACACTTACCAGCTAGCCTGCAAAAAAAAGAAAATTGTCCCAGGCTCCTTTGTGTACTGTGGTCCTAAGTCTTTAATTATCAGAGTCTCCAAACTGGAGCACATTTAGCAGTGGATAGATTACAGGCAGGTTTGCCTGGAGGGGGCCCACCATTTTTGTTTGTTTGTGATGCACATTGCCCTTCCATGTGCACCTTACTGCAAAGGCTAATTATAGATTGGGGTGGTTGCCACTTTTTTGTCCAGTTGGTTAACTTAGATACGGGGACACATTGAATGCCTTCAGCTGCCATTGTGCTCTTGCTGTGCATCCCATTCATCCCTATGCCCTCCAGGCAAACCTGCCCCTAATTTATCTAGTGCTATATGTGCTCCAACTGGAAAATCTGATAATTCTAGTGTTAGGACTGCAGTACACAGAGGAGCATGGACATAGGCAGGGCAGCCATCAGAAATGTTGGGGTTTCTTACACAGCTTAAGACCTGGGACGCCCCACTGCCCCCCCCCCCCCCCCGGCTTGATCACCAACATTTCCCAGGGCCTTCCTACTGGCCATCCCACCGAATCCACCCACTGGCCATCCCACTTTAATTTTAACACTCTTACAACTTAATATATCCTCCATCCCACTCCCCTCCTCTTCTAGTTCCATCTCCTCCTCCTCCAGTCCCATCTCCTCCATTCCACGTCCTCTTCCTCCAGTCCAATCTCCTCCACCCCATGTCCTCCTCCTTCATTCCATGTTTTCTTCTTCCTCCAGTCCCATCTACTCCTCCTCCTCCAGTCCAATCTCTTCCTCCTCCTCCAGTCCCATCTCCTCCATTTCATGTCCTCCTCCTTGCCAGTCCCATGCTCTCCATCCAATGTCCTTCTCCTTCTCCATGTCTGATTATATTTGAACAATTGAGTTATATTTACTATGAAAAGTACTATTTATTTGTGTTAAGTTATATCACAAATAATTGTTGCTGGTTGAAGACTTTAGTTGTGTAGTGTTGAAAACTTTGACAGGTTGGCGAGGTGGGCCCCAAGACATAACTTTAACCAGGGGGCTCCAGAGTCCTAGTCTGCCCCTGTTTACAGTTTTTTGAAAACATAAAATATATTTAATGTCAACATTTTTTTTCATTTTAAATAGATAAGGGAATAGTTAAAACCCTTGTTTTGACCTTGGTGAAGATTTCCCTTCTTGTCCTTATGCATATACTCCTGCACCCTCACTGCAAGGTTTAACTGCTTGTCTAAGATGACTTGGCAGTTTTACTTATACAATCCTTCACTTCTACAGACTCCTTCGCACTGCTGCACTGATCCTCGCAGCCTTTTCTTTCCTATATTTTGGCAGAATAAGGTTCTCTGACATCATCAAGACTGAAGCAGAGACCATAACGCTGCATTGGACATAAGGATGCAAAGGGACAGTACACCGTTGGAGCCAAGGTGAAGATGCTGGGACATGTTACATGTTCCAGCCTAAAAATGGGTGGAACATGTAACATGTTTCAAAGGTGAACTTATCCTTTAAGGTTTCCTAGAATTGGGCTTTAAAATTATTGAAAATATTGAAAAAAAATTTTTAAATGACATTAACATGTTAAAGAAAGCGTATATTTATATTATTTTAGTGGTTGAATTTACATAGACTTTCAAACAAAATAGTACTGAATTAACCAGCATTCACATTCAATTAGCACCACTGCACCATCTATGACATTTCCATTTCTTTATTGGTGTCATTAATAACATTTCACAAAGCCCATATAGTTGGGTTGCTGTGGACACAGGTACCCTATGGCATCTTTTGTTGCTGGTTCAGAAAGACATTAGTCATAGTAGTGGATATACATTGCTTATATAATTATACTTATCCCAATGGCATTAATATCATACTCATTGGATGCCTCCTACAAAATCATAGAAGATATATAGGTTATATTTTTACTCTATCCAATTGAGACACATAGGCAATCCTTACTTTACGTATCAGATAAACTGGGTTTAATGTGAAAAGGAGAGAGAGGTGTGTGCTAATCTCTATCCAATTATCTGCTTTAGATTGTATCAGTTGTGTGACAATTATCATGACAGAAAGCGATAAAGGGATACAGTGGAGTGGACTAGTCAAGCCTAAAGATGTTTGCACGTTCCTTAAGAGAAGATATATATATATATATATATATATATATATATATATATACAGTACAGACCAAAAGTTTGGACACACCTTCTCATTCAAAGAGTTTTCTTTATTTTTATGACTATGAAAATTGTAGATTCACACTGAAGGCATCAAAACTATGAATTAACACATGTGGAATTATATACTGAACAAACAAGTGTGAAACACCTGAAAATATGTCTTATATTCTCGGTTCTTCAAAGTAGTCACCTTTTGCTTTGATTACTTCTCCGCACACTCTTGGCATTCTGTTGATGAGCTTCAAGAGGTAGTCGCCTGAAATGGTTTTCACTTCATAGGTGTGCCCTGTCAGGTATAATAAGTGGGATTTCAAGCCTTATAAATGGGGTTGGGACCATCAGTTGCGTTGTGCAGGAGGTGGATACAGTACACAGCTGATAGTCCTACTGAATAGACTGTTAGAATTTGTATTATGGCAAGAAAAAAGCAGCTAAGTAAAGAAAAACGAGTGGCCATCATTACTTTAAGAAATGACGGTCAGTCAGTCCGAACAATTGGGAAAACTTTGAAAGTGTCCCCAAGTGCAGTGGCAAAAACCATCAGCACTACAAAGAAACTGGCTCACATGAGGACCGCCCCAGGAAAGGAAGACCAAGAGTCACCTCTGCTGCGGACGATAAGTTCATCCGAGTCACCAGCCTCAGAAATCGCAGGTTAACAGCAGCTCAGATTAGTGAACAGGTCAATGCCACACAGAGTTCTAGCAGCAGACACATCTCTAGAACAACTGTTAAGAGGAGACTGTGTGAATCAGGCCTTCATGGTAAAATAGCTGCTAGGAAACCACCGCTGAGGACAGGCAACAAGCAGAAGAGACTTGTTTGGGCTAAAGAACACAAGGAATGGACATTAGACCAGTGGAAATCTGTGCTTTGGTCTGATGAGTCCAAGTTTGAGATCTTTGGTTCCAACCACCGTGTCTTTGTGCGACGCAGAAGAGGTGAACGGATGGACTCTGCATGCCTGATTCCTACCGTGAAGCATGGAGGAGGTGTGATGGTGTGGGGGTGCTTTGCTGGTGACACTGTTGGGGATTTATTCAAAATTGAAGGCATACTGAACCAGCATGGCTACCAGAGCATCTTGCAGTGGCATGCTATTCCATCCGGTTTGTGTTTAGTTGGACCATCATTTATTTTTCAACAGAACAATGACCCCAAACACACCTCCAGGCTGTGTAAGGGATATTTAACCAAGAAGCAGAGTGATGGGGTGCTGCGCCAGATGACCTGGCCTCCACAGTCACCGGACCTGAACCCAATAGAGATGGTTTGGGGTGAGCTGGACCGTAGAGTGAAGGTAAAAGGGCCAACAGGTGCTAAGAATCTCTGGGAACTCCTTCAAGACTGTTGGAAAGCCATTTCAGGCGACTACCTCTTGAAGATCATCAACAGAATGCCAAGAGTATGCGAAGCAGTAATCAAAGCAAAAGGTGGCTACTTTGAAGAACCTAAAATATAAGACATATTTTCAGTTGTTTCACACTTTTTTGTTCAGTATATAATTCCACATGTGTTAATTCATAGTTTTGATGCCTTCAGTGTGAATCTACAATTTTCATAGTCATGAAAATGAAGAAAACTCTTTGAATGAGAAGGTGTGTTCAAACTTTTGGTCTGTACTGTATATATATATTTTGCATAGATGTTGTGTCAGGAGTATCTTTCAATCTCTCATCATTACACTTACGTCTACAATCCATAATAGGTCGTGTCACATACCTGTCTAATTATTACTTGCAGGCTTTTGGGAATATCTTCTCTGGACTCTATTTGTCAAAGTATTGTAGTTGTATGCTCACATCCCTCCTCAACATCTTTATCCACGTCAATTGGTTGCGTCATCAGTATTAACATGGCAATCATTCAGTCACTGCCTGGTTTCCAAGTGGTAAGTGGTCTGATAGTAATTTCGGTGAGCCAATTTAGGCTCTGAGTCTCTTGTGAGTCTCCAGTAGACAGTGAGGTTTATTTACTAAAGGCACATACACTGTGCACATTGCAAAGAGCAGTTGCTCCACAGCTTGTTAAATGAGCAGAAGCTCTTCTGACTTCCATCATCCAATCATGTGCAAGCAAAAATGTATTTATTTTTTAATTTCTCTTGCGGGTGATTAAGTAGTCTTTGCAAAGTGAAGCTTTACCTCATTTACTAAGTTCTGGAGCAACTGCACTTGCAGAGTGCAACTGCCCTTTACAAAGTGCACAATCTATTTGCCGTTAGTAAACCAACCCCAATATGTCCACCCATGATGGAGAAAACATGGAAAAAATAATAGGATAATGTTTTTAATGAAATTAGTGCATTACTGGTAGATGTATAATGTAATAATATACTTTTTGTCCTTCATCTTATTACACATCTTGTAATATAAAATAATAAACACTTTTCATTTATGACTTCCTCTTAGAAAGTTTTAACATCAGCTTGGTATGTCCGAGTGCAGTTGTCCCAGTTACATGATGTCTTAACCCAAGCCTTAAAATTACCTATGCCAGACTTTTAACGTAAAGCTGCTTTAATTTCCGGTTCAGTAAACTAAAAAAAAATTTCCTGGGGTCCCTACTGTAACCTCTACCCGAGTTTTCTGGTGCCATCACCTGCCACCAAAGCCTCCAAGAAATTCTGCACTGATCCTTATGTGATTAATGACACCAATAAAGAAATTGAATTGTCATAGATGTTGCAGTGGTGCTAATTGAATGTGAATGCTGGTTAATCCAGTACTATTTTGTTTGAAAATCTATAGTCTTATAGTAAGTCTAAAGTCTTATAGTAAGTCTATAAATTCAACCACTAAAATAATATATAAGCTTTCTTTAATATGTTAATGTCATTTCAAAAGTTTTTTTCAATATTTTCAATAATTTTAAATCCCAATTCCAGGAAACCTTAAAGAATAAGTTCACCTTTGAAACATGTTACATGTTCCACCCATTTCTATGCTGGAACATGTAGCATGTCCCAGCATCTTCACCTTGGTTCCAACAGTGGACTGTCCCTTTGCATCCTTATATCCAATGCAGCGTTATGGTCTCTGCTTCAGTCTTGATGATGTCAGAGAACCTCATTCTGCCAAAATATAGGAAAGAAAAGGCTGTGAGGATCAGTGCTGTGATCCTGAGAAATCTTCATTTGAAGTCCGCAGGAAAATCAACACATCCAGGAATGTCCTAGGTCCTTCGAAGTTGTCACTGGTTCCTTCTGAGGACCTCCATGTCTCTGTAGCAGAGAGCAGTGACTTGGTGGTCAACAGAAGGGGCCAGTAAGAGTCATGGTGGACCAAGAAATTGACATTCCCAAAAGTGTTGACCTCCATGTGGAATTCACACAATGAATTCTCAGGATCAGATCAGCATTTGTTAGGGCAGGCAGCAGGAAAGATGCATATCCATAGCCTACTTTTACAGCCATAGCTTGATTCTTAAAAATAATGAATATATAGACAGGATCATTTTAAAGTATTGTTTGAAATGATCACATGAAAGAAATCAATTTACAGAAAATTATCTTATTAACATATGTTAATATCTTAATAAGGCTTTTTGTATAGTTTCCTTATTGTCTATATACCTGGTGGTATTGGCTCATTGCATAAACAGGCTCTTTTACATGGTTAGGCCATGTTATATCTTAATGGAAGTTTACCAGACAGGTTAAGTCTGACTGAAACCTATGGACTTTCTGCAATCTCTAATAATAATAAACACCCACTTGGTAGCTATAGACTAAATGATCTAGACTGCCTAGACCAGTGATGGCAAACATTGACACATCTACACTTCAGAGTGTACGAGCATCATGGGAAATGTAGTTCCAAAACATCTGAGGTGCCATGGTTTGCCTTCACTGGCCTAGACATTTGGTTACACCAGGGAGCTGATCATCCATGTTTGTTTGTGGTAGGTCCACTTTAATGAACTGTGGTTTACACACAGAGGACTGTAGTAATATATACTATACACATATACTATATACTACAACTACCATGAGTGAGTGCATGAGTGTGCATACACCCTAAAGCTGGCCATACACATGCCAATTTTTTCTGTTTAGCTTGTGGGCTGAACAGAAAAAATCAAACAGATTTCTCCACCACGCTACACAGCACATATCGACAGATCTTCCAATGGGGCTAATGTATTTTAGCCCTGCCAGCTGTAAAAATACCTGAACATTGTCTGCATCTGATTGGATACAGGCACTTTTTGGAGTACGATTTTCTGTCTGGCTCTGTCAATTTTTTAATCGATGGATACAGGTAGGAGGTGGCAAACAGGCCCACTCACTAAGTGAATTTGCTCCATGTATGGCTAGCTTTAGTTTTTAATTCTCAGCTTTTGTGGGCTTAAAATGACTTTACATGTCAGCAGGAATAATGATCAGCAGGATAATGAATCCTGGCTACCAGAACTGAATTATCCGATTGTAGAGTAGGAATAAACCAGTGCCATGTTTTTCTTTGTGTGGAGGTCTTGGATTTGGTTAGGGGTTATGGAGTGGGCACTGTTTTTTTTTTTTTTTTTTCTTAATTAAATATGAATTTGTCCTTTAAAGCTTGAAAGTTAATGCTAATAGACTGGTAGGGCTTACTGCACTTTTCAAGTTTTTATTTTGGACTAGGAGCTGTTTGCTTTCAGGCTGTCTATCTCTAAATTAAAGTGGTTGTAACGCCACTGTGTGCTACATTATGTGCCCCAATGTATGTGCTTTTTCAAAAAATATACATATCTTTATATTTATATCTTATTTAATAGTGCCGCTTGGCGCTCACATGACTGCCTGCCGTTCTCCTCTCCCGATCTGATAACTACAGTGGGAGAGGATTTTCTGGTAGAGCTCAGAATTCATGGTTCCATGAATTATGCTAAGTCGTCCAGGTCCTGAAGCTGCAAAGCAGCCCCAGACCATCACGCTACCACCACCATGTCTGACTGTTGGTATGATGTTCTTGTTATGAAATGCTATATTAGTTTTATGCGAGATGTAACGGGACGCACACCATCCAAAAAGTAACATTTTTGTCTCATCAGTCCACAGAATATTTGCCTAAAAGTCTTGGGGATAATCAAGATGGTAGATGTGAGATGAGCCTTTGTGTTCTTTTTTCTCAACAGTGGCTTTGGCCTTGGAACTCTCCATTGGATGCGATTTTTGCCCAGTCTCTTTCTTATTGTTGAATCATGAACACTGATCTTACCTGAGGCAATTGAGGCCTGCAGTTCTTTAGATGTTGTTCTGGGTTCTTTTATGACCTCCTGGATGAGTCGTCGTCATGCTCTTGGAGTAATTTTTGTAGGCCGGCCACTCCTGGGAAGGTTCACCACTGTTCCAAGTTATGTCCATTTGTGGATAATGGCTCTCCCCGTAGTTCACTGGAGTTCCAAAGCTTTAGAAATGGCTTTGAAATCCCTCCTAGACCGATACATGTACATTACTTTGTTTCTAATCTGTTGTTGAATTTTTTTAGATTGTGGCATGATGTGTGACTTTTTGTGATCTGTTAGCGTGCTTCACTTTGTCAGACAGCTTCTATTTATGTGATTTCTTGATTCAACAGGTCAACCCGCTAGTTCAATAAAAATAAACTGCACATGTGGGCTTCTTGCACACAAGACTAAAAAAATTTAGATGTGGCATTCGTTATTGTGGATGATTCCTAACTTTGGATACATTTGTATTCATTACATTCACTATCAGCCAAATTTGAAAGGAAATTCCAATACCTATAATTTAACGGTTAGTTATTATTAGTTAGTTAGTTATTATTTTGGATTTTCAGAATTTTCATATTTTTTCATATTTTCATATTTTTGTTAATTAGAATTTTCGGATTTTCTTCCTTATTTTCTGATTTCTAAATTTCCGAATTTTGAATTTCCGAATTTTCTGATTTCAAATTTTTTAATTTATGAAGTTTCAAATTTACAAAATTTCAAATTTGCGAAATGTATTCAAAATAATGAATTTTTATCATAACGAATGACCCAAAAAACTAAAAAAAAAAAAGCCTCAGAAAAACAAATGAACAAAAACGAACACATTTTTTGGCAGTGGACATGTTGTATTTTTTACTGATTTGGATATAGATGCATTGTTGTCTATGGAACAAAAATAGAAAATTTTACATTTGAGTGATGTAATTTACATAACCTATACACAATTCTACTTTGTGGTTAAACATTTTTATTTTGGGTGCCAGTCATTCTCAATAGCAACCCAAACACAGTGCAATTTGACTGCAATTGTCCTGCAAGAGAATTATGCAGAAATTGCAGCAAAATGCACCATTAAAATGTGCAACAAATTTGTCATAGAAGCAGAGAAAAGTCACATCAGAAAAAAGGCAGAGCACTCTGCCAATTTTCTTTTTAGTTTTTTTTTTTGTTTGTTTTTTTACTTTTTTTTTTACTTTTTTATCTAAGTATAGATCTCACATAAGAATCAGTGGTAACACTAGTTCCTGCTACGGGAGATCTGAACAGTGCCTGAAAATTGTTTTGCTTGTATACACGTCTTTAGGGTCCTTTATGTGCTTTTACGCATGGTCCTTACAGAGCATTTTTTTCATGATCTTTTTGCCAACAAGATTCTGAGTATCACATCAGTAAATTCTTACGTCCGTGCAACTGGCCTTAAAAATGTATTAGGAGGATGGAGACCCTGAGTAAGTCTAGTCCGATCTGGTGGGGAGACTTTACCTCTAGAGTCTCTGGGAGACATGGGAAGCTATATAGTCATAATCAAAGTACCAATATTTGGTGGACCGACTCAGGAAAGGAAAAACCTGCTCCTTCTGAAAATAATAAGTGTCTTTGAATAAAATGACAGTGTGGATTTTTCAGGACAGGACTGCTCTCTATACACAGCTGTGAATTCCTAGCCTCTACACAAGTGGCTTCATGTGCTGTGCTCTGTGCGAATCCGGCAATGGAGAATTGTTGTTTTTCCCCACGGACACACCCTTGAGTCACTCTTGTTCCGCCATCGCTGTCAGCAAGCGCTGCCTACAAAAATATGTCAGGATTAATCCATAGAGGTCTATGTAAATTCTGACCTTTTCTTTTTTATTACATATTAAACAGAAGATAAACCGCCAGCAGTCAGCTAGCTGGCAGGGGTTTAAGAGGACCAGTCACTGGTATCTAATTTTACGAATGCTCTGTGCTTTGTATGCCCGGTCTTACTACTTAAACATATCTATGCCTCTTTGGATGGACACTTGTCAGACACTAGAAATTATAAGTGCCTTGAGTTTTGTGTGCCTAATTCCAAAACTTTTTTTTATTTTAGAGTTGAATACAGTAGGGAAGGGTAGAACTCCTGTCAGGTTTTTATTGCTGTCTGTGTCCCCACTGGGATTTGTTCGATTGACAATTGTCATTCAACAGAAAGTGGCGAAAAATCCAAACTTTTACTTGTCATTGGAACAGCCATAGAGGGGATATCTTCCAGTGGGGGCACCTGTTGAAGTGTTAAATGCCAAAGAGGGGATTGCTTTCACTTTTTGCGAGATTTCCTCTTACTTCCTGTTATACCGACAGGAATAGAAAGAAAATCTCACTACTGAAGAAAAAACATTTGGCTTTAGATATACTTTAGAGTTAAGTGGCACAGGTTTTGCCTTAATAGCATACATTTTTTGTAAAGGGTGTTGCCAGTTACTCAAATTCTATTTTGAGGTCCTGAATATATTAGCATTGGTTAAAGGCTAAATGCTGTATTTTCGGTGATTTTGCTTAATGAGAGAAATCTACACTATATTACCAAAAGTATTGGAACACCTTTACACGCACATGAATGTAACCCCATTCTTAGTCCGTAGGGTTCAATATTGAGTTGGCCCACCCTTTGCAGCTATAATAGCTTTAGCTCTTTTGAGAAGGCTGTCCACAAGGTTTAGGAGTATGTCTATGGAAATGTTTGACCATTCTTCCAGAAGTACATTTGTGAGGTCAGGCACTGATGTTGAATAAGATGGCCTGGCTCGCAGTCTACACTCTAATTCATCCCAAAGGTGTTCTATCAGGTTGTGGTCAGGCCAAATTCGCTCATCTATGTCTTTATTGACCTTGTTTTGTGCACTGGTGAGCAGTCACGTTGGAACAGGTAGGGGTCATCCCCAAACTGTTCCTACTAAGTTGGGAGCATGAACTTGTCTAAAATGTCTTGGTATGCTGGCGCCTTAATGCCCTGTACATACGGTCGGACATTCTGACCACAAAATCCATCTGATTTTTTCAGACGGATTTTAGCCAAAACTTGTGTTGCATACACATGGTCGGACAAAGTTGTCAGAAAATCAGATCGCTCACAACGAGGTGACGTTCCTTGCATACGATGGGATTAAGTAGAGGCTAGTAGCCCATAGCTTTGGTCTTGTAATTTAATCTGAGCATGCGTGCCACTTTGTCCGTCGGAATTCTCTACAAACGATCATAAAAAGTCCGACCGGATTGTGCTGTAGGAAAATTTTAGATCCAGCTCTCAAACTTTTTCCGTCTGGATTTCCGACGGAAAAAGTCCGATAGAGCCCACACGCAATCGGATTTTCCGACAACATAATCCGATTGGACCTTATCCGTCGGAATTTCCGACCGTGTTTACAGGGCCAAGCAAGGTCTAGCTGAAAAACAGCCCCACACCATAATCCCCCCCTCCACCAAATGATTTGGACCAGTGCACAAAGCAAGGTCCATAAAGACATGGAGGAGCAGGTTTTGGGTGGAGGAACTTGACTGGCCTGCACAGAGTCCTGACCTGAACCTGATAGAACACCTTTGGGATGAATTGGAGTGGAGACTGCAAGCCAGGCCTCCTCGTCCACATCAGTGCCTGACCTCACAAATGCGCTTCTGGAAGAATGGTCAAACATTTCCATAGACACACTCCTAAACCTTGTGGACAGCCTCCCAGAAGAGCTAAAGCTGTTATAGCTGCAAAGAGTGGGCCAACTCAATATTGAACCCTATGGACTAAGACTGGCATGCCAGTAAAGTTCATATGTGTGTAAAGACAGGTGTCCCAATACTTTTGGTAATATAGTGTACATTTTTAGCTAGCCTTTGTATTCAGAGTAAATCAAGAGACTCAGACTACAAATTAAATGATTCTAAAATCCTTCTTGGGAAGCTGGTTGTCCTGCTAGTCTTGGTTCTATAGCTGATAGTGGTGTCTTCCTTGAATGTTGTGTGTCTGTGAACCCACTGGGAAGATGTTCATTAACTTTTGATGTCCTGCAAAAGTGTGAAGGGGCCCGCCCTGATTAAGTGCTGGCAGATCATGCATGCATACCCCTCAATGGGACTGAATAGAGGGTGCACAATGTACAGCACTCTCCAGAAGATCTTGACAAGTGGCTGTATGGCCTCATCTGTGATATCTTGCTGAATTGGGAAAGGTGACAGGTATAAACCTGGTATTGGGGCCTGGAGATGGGGGGGAACAGTACAACAGAAATGTAACTGCATGAAAAGGGCAGTTATAATTTAGGGATACCCCTATTCTTAGATGATTGACACCTTTGAAATTAGTCTAATGCCCCATACACGCGGTCGGAAATTCAGACGGAAAAGGTCAGATCGGATGATGTTGTCGGAAAATCCGATAGTGTGTGGGCTCTATCGGACTTTTTCTGTTGGAATTTGCGACGGAAAAAGTTTGAGAGCTGGGTCTAAAATTTTCCAGCAACAAAATCCGATCAGACTTTTTCCGATCGTGTGTAGAGAATTCCGACGCACCTCATTCCAAACAATTGGATTTTCCGACAACTTTGTGCGACCGTGTGTATGCAAGACAAGTTTCAGCCAAAATCCATTGGAAAAAATCAGACGGATTTTGTGGTCGGAATGTCCGACCGTGTGTAAGGGCCTGTGTCCATGGGCTTTGGGCTTGTGTCAACTGCATCAGCTTGACAACGCTTTGAGTCACTTCTAAAATAATTCAGAATTCGTTGACAGGTGGATTTGACCTACAGTCGACCACCTTTTTAGTTGCTTCAAGTAGATTTTGCATTCTCATAGGCATGTATGGGAAAACAAAACCTGCTTAACCGCTTAAGGACTGCCTCACGCCGATGTACGTCGGCAGAATGGCATGGCTGGGCACAATCACGTACCTGTAAGTTGTTCTTTAAGTGCCCAGCTGTGGGTCACGAACACGCCGCTGGCGGCGCACTCACGACTCGGTCCTGAGCTCTGTGACCATGGCCATGGGACCCGCGGCCTCGATTGCCGCCGGTGTCCCGCGATTGGGTCACAGAGCTGAAGAACGAGGAGAGGTAAGCGTAAACAAACCTCTCCTTGTGCTTCCTACTGAGCCTGTCACTGATCGTCTGTTCCCTGTTATAGGAAAAGATGATCAGTGATGTCAGACGCCAAGCCACGCCCCCTACAGTTAAAAAAACACACACACACTTAACCCCTACACTGCCCCCTAGTGGTTAACCCCTTCACTGCCAGTGACATTTTTACAGTAATCAGTGCATTTTTTATTGCACTGATTGCTGTATTAATGCCAATGGTCCCAAAAATGTGTCAAAATTGTCCAACGTGTGTCTGCCATAATTGTCGCAGTCACAATAAAAATCACTGATCGCCGCCATTACTAGTAAAAAAAAATATTAATAAAAATGCCATAAAACTATCCCCTATTTTGTAAACGCTATAACTTTTGTGCAAACCAATCAATAAACGCTTATTGCGATTTTTTTTACCAAAAATATGTAGAAGACAATGTATCGGCCTAAACTGAGGAAAAAAATGTTTTTTATATATTTTCAGGGGATATTTATTATAGCAAAATGTAAAAAATAATGCGATTTTTTTTTGGTTAATGCCAACAAAAGCCCGTGGAGACCAGCTCAAAAGCTATAGACACTCTGTGACCACAGGCTATCCAATCTCTAGGGGTTAAATTATTTCATCTGTATCTTTTGAATAGATTTTTCAAGTAAGTACTATTGTTTCTCCAAGCAATCACAGCCATTAGTGCTTGAAACACAGACATGCTAAGTCATTGTGTTTATGGAAAGATCTTTTAGCAGTCGGGGCATCTTCCAGTGGCCAACTCCTGTGTATAGCTATAATAAAACTTCCTCAAAAACGTTATTTTCAGAAGGGAGAGCTGCTGGTGGATTTAACCTCTGGTGCCTCTCTGTATTGCATTCTGTGATAAGAGCCTTTTCCCATAGGGAGATCTTCATCTGTATAGTATCAGCCTCACAGGTAATGGAAGCAAGTAAGGCCCTAATGTAAACACTTCTTAGAATCTCTGTGCAACCTAACTAAATGGAAAGACCAGTGTTAACTATTCCTCTCCTATAATGCATTATGCCTATGATTACCTCTTAGGCATAAAGCCACGAAGCCATTGGTAAATAATCAAACTCTAAAGGCAGTCTTAGTTATTATCACACATTGTTCTAGCATTGTACTTCGTTTATGGAGGGAGGTGTGGGAATCTTGAGATTCTACCATCACTTCTCCTTCATAACATGTCAGCTGACGGTGTCTTCTGGTGCCTTCTGGTGCCCATAGACCTTCACTTATCTAGTCCTTTGTGACTGTCACCTGTCTATTGATACCAATAATATACACTTGGAGTAAGAAATGTTTAACAGTACCAAATTAAAACTAGAAATAACACCTGCAGCACACTGCCCTGTCTATGTATGGCAGGGGAGTACAAACTTTTTTCGAAGAGGGCCAGATTTGATAAAGTAAATATGCGTGAGGGCTGACCAATTTGCCTGACATTCTTCAAACCATAAAAAATTGGTCTAAGTGTGCTTGTCCAAGCTTTAATACACTGCCCAACAAGAATTTTCTCACTTTTGTGGCTGTGTGTGGTGAAGAGTTTTAACACGCACTTTAACTTTAAAAAGGAAGTTTCAGGAAAAAATCTTAAATTTTCAATAAAGAACTGTGAAGCAAGAGTAAGTGCCCATCAATGCAGCCTAATAAGTGGCCATCTGCAGCCTCACAAGTGCCATGAATGCAGCCCCAACGCCGTATATTTCATTGCGTTACTGCAAGTTTAACGCCATATAGTTCTGTGCGTTACTGCACATTTGACGCAGTATATTGCCGAATATTATAGTGTATCCGTGGAGTGTGTCTGTGTAGTAAATACTCAAATTAAAGTACACCAAACACCACTTTCCATTGATTAAAGCGCATCCACGTACACATCTTTATTACATTTTGTTAATAAGCACCCCCCACTACCCCCCATCATGTCTGGAAGGACATGATCAGTCCTCAGGCAGGGCATCATTTCCTCTGTTTAGTGAAGTTGCCTGTGCTATCCAGCCAAAGCATGCAGAGGAGGTGGTCCGGCTTACTAAACCATCCTCATCCTCCTCATCCTCCGTCACCCAAGCAGAGGTTAGTGCGCAGTCTTCTGCAGCTGCCAGGGTGGCAAAACCTGCCTCCTTGCCAACAGCTATTCCTGCCATAGCCCCAGCATCAGGCATGGAGGAGTCAGCGAAGTTATTTGAACACAGCATCAGTCACTTGCTCCTTGACAATGCACAGCCATTATTTGATTCAGATGTTGGTTCTGAGGTTGAGGAAGGCAGGAACATGAGCTTACAGAGAGGGGAAAACACTGGTACACAAATTGGCATTCATGTTCCCCCAGCCACAGTGTATTGAAAAGTTGTCTCCAGTGGTAATGAGGATGGAGGAGATGATGTGGTCACTGACTTGACTTGGGTGCCGGATAGAGCAGAGGAGGAAAGTGAGGGTGAGGGTGAGGCACAACCCCAATGAGGCAGCTATGATGGAAGGAGAGCAGCCATCCTATTCCATCACATTGTGGAGCTGTTATCTCCCGGCCCACTTTCCACAGCTCAGCTGTCTAGGCCTTTTTCAGTACATGCGCAGCTGATCGCACTGTTGCATAGTTGTCTTAAACACATCAAGCGTGGTAAAAACACCAACTATTTGGGTACCACATGTTTGACAAGGTATTTAACCTACCACCACTCATCCTGTTGGCAAGAGCCCCTAAAAGCCACACAAAAGGGACACAAATCTGTCCTTCCTCCTTAGTAACCTTAGTCTGTCCCTGCTATACCTCATCACCTCTCAGCAGCCTCTGCTGACAGGGATGATGGTATAGCAGGGACAGACTAAGGTTAGGAACATAGGCATAGGAACAATGGTGTCTGCGTAAAGTGGGCCTTGAGAGGAAAGGAAGTCCTCCTCTTGGACCCGCTGCACTGCCTCAAGTGCCCTGTCCATAATGCCATGTAGAGTCTGCTCCAGCAGGAATATAACAGGGGTTGTGTCACTGATGCATGCATTGTCATGGCTTACCAACATTGTGGCCTCCTGAAATAGTGCCAGTGCAGTACATGCATCCTTTATGAGCAGCCATTGGCATGGGGAAAAAAACCAAGCCAGCCTGAGCCTGTCGTTGTGCCATACTCACACAGGTACTCGTTGACAGCCCTCTGCTGCATGTGCAGCCGCTTGAGGCATTGTCAAAGTCAAGTTACACTTGGAGGGCATGTCACAAATCAGGCGGTTTATAGGCAGGTGGAATTCCCGCTGAATTTCAGCCAACCGAGCACTGGCTGTGTACAGACTTTTATGGTCTGCTTTAGTGGATCTTCCAACCCTCGGTACCTATTTAGGAAATGCCAGGCAAGGCACATGTTTCAACATTCCCTGTCTAAGGGCAGACAGGAAGTTTGTGCCATTATCACATACCACCATTCCTGGCTCCAGCTTGCGTGGCGTGAACCACCTCTGGGCCTGTCCCTGCAAAGCTGTGAGAATCTCTGCTCTGGTGTGGTTCCTGTCCCCTAGACACACCAGCTGAAGTAATGCATGGTACCTTTTAGCCTGACTCATTGAATAGTCCTTTGAATGCTTAGAGAGTATTTGAGGTTCATAGGACAATTCAGCAGAGGAGGACATGGAGGAGGAGGAGGGGGTAGAGCTGACAAATCTCACATCATCACCAGCTGTATGAAGACATGGGGGCACAACAAGCTGCAGTGTGCGTTTCACCGCGGGTTTGATTGCGGTTCATTGACTTCCGGAAGTGACGTGATTGTATTCGCGTCACTTCCGTGATTAAATATACCTCTTCGGTCCACATAATACTCCCTGTAGGCGGTGCGTCTCAACACACGTCTATTAGTTTCCGGAAGTGACGCGATTATATCTGCGTCGCTTCCGTGATTTGATATGACTCTCCGTTTGATCGGCGCTGGACTGCGGCGCGATTGGCCGTATGATGGTTGGAGCAGGCGCAATGACGTTCGCGCCATGCTCCTTTCTATATTTGTCATTGGATAAGACTCAAGTTATAACCCGGAAGTGATGTTTGCCTTCCGGATGCTGTGTGGTTGTGCGAGGTTCCCCTAGCTGATTCTTATATATATAATAAATGAATAAACATTCCGGAGTTGGCCTTATGTTAAAACTAACTAGTGGCTATTATATAATATATCGCTTTACTATGTTAAGTCCCGTTTTTAATGAATAACACCACAACGAGGCGTGGAACGCATGCCGGCGGCCATGTTTAACCGGAAGTAAGATGCGGTGACACGGACGGACAGAATTTGTGCCTAATTGGGTGTTCAGATATAAAAGTAAGTGGGCTGCGGTGAAGTAGTACCCCAGATGACGTCTTCTAGGACGAAACGCGTCGGGACTCCACTGCAGCCGTGTTTTTTATTGAAAAGCGCTTGATCTACTGTACACATGTGAGTTTACTACCTTTTATAAAATTTCTTTTAAAAACGGAATTACGCTATTTGGTCCCTATTTTCCTTTACATGTGTTCAACTATTTCTATTGGTGTGTATGGCTGGAGATAATCTACTGCCCAGTACATGAACTGAATGGTTACACTTGAAATCCCCTTGGAGAATTTACTGTTGAGAAATCTACACACAAATATATAAGCTTTTGTGATCCTTCGAATGTATATTCGTTTGGATCCAACAGATCTGGTAAGCATATATCTCGCTTGGTGGAGGGAATACCACGTGGTGTCTGCATGACCTTTATATGTAAAGAAGGTAGATGGTGATTTCCTGCACACCTGTGGATCAGACACAGATATCACATATAAGAGACTTTGTATCTCTGCTTTTTGGACTTCTTATTTTTTTGGATTTTTTGTCTGTTATTTTTTCACTTACCTGTAATTATTATATATATGTGATTTACAGGAAGACTTTATAGGTCACCCCTTTTCTTATTTCACATTGTTAATGTTTAGAACACATATGCACATGTTTCATATATGAGTGTATATTATTTTATATAAGAATGATATAATATGCCCGGTTTTGAGCGCTACACCTTTGTATAGAATCTACAACAAGCTGCAGCACTGAGCCCTGTCCTGCATCCTTCTGAGTTGCGGATGACTACCTTGCCCAACGATGCCACAACATTGCTCTCCACGTAATGGTAGAGAGCTAGAATAGCCTTACATGAAAATAAATAGCGACTGGGAACCTGCCATTGTGGTACAGTAAATTCTGCAAATTCATGGAAGGGGCAGAATCCACCAGGTGGAAAGGTAGAAGTTGTAGAGCCAGCAGCTTTGACAAGCTTGTATTTAGACGCTGGGCATTAACTGTAAAACTATATTTACGCACCTGTTTGACAGGTGCATATCGCTGCAATTTTTTGACAGCAAGGCCAATTCTTGCTTTCATCAAGAGTACCTCTATAGGGTTATGGTGTGAAGGCACCACCGACACCCAAAGAACAATTGTTCTGCACCCGTTACTTCTATCCAAAGTCTGTCGTAGAGGCACCAGAATTGATCCAAAAAGGTAATTTTTGGGCTTTATAAATGCAATTATTGCTGCAGATATTGAAAGAATTTTTCATTTCTATGCTTTCACTTTAAGCATCAATAAATCACAGCTCAATTAAAAATTAAATTTTTTTTTTAATGTAGCACTGGCCCTGACCCCTAGAAGCCTAATAGTGACCTCCAGAATCAGGGAAAGCTGACATCTTTCCTGGTAGAGTGGGTTACTAGGCACAGTGGGTGTAATGCAAGATGGAATAATTGGGCACCAGTCACTTTTTGGATGCGAACAGATGAGATTAATTGTCTGTTAACAAGAACTGGGGGAGAGAGGGTTAGAGCCAGGACACCCTTAGGCAGATATATTGGTAATTGGCCGACTTCGAGACAAATTAATAGGCAGACAGCTATACAGGTTGAGGGCCTTCCAGCCGGATACGGCCACTGTATTTGTTGAACTGCTATCCGCTATGGCAACTGAACTTGTCACTATAGATCCTTATATAGATATAGATCTTCTCATGTCAGTGTCCCACTGTAGATATTCACTACCTGAACTCCCAGTCTCTCACTAGACATCAAGATCCAAGTCTTCACTATCCTCTGTGCTCTTCCACAGCTAACCCGCTGTATACTCCTCAATCGTCACCCCCGCTAAACTGTTGGGTCCCTGGCTTGGCACTTGCTGAAGATTTCCCACTTCTTCACCGTCCCCGGCTAGTGAAAAAGGCTGCTCTGGTACTATTTTAGGCTTCCATAAACTGGCCTCTGATAACAGGAGGGATGGTCCCTTAGTGGTGACATCTTCCCTACCTCTGGCCTTGATCCATGATTGTCACTGGCAACCGGATCGTTCCTGATAGCAACAACTTGGTTTCATGTCCAGCTGAACCTCTGAAGACCCAACCCCACGCTTCTTCGCCTACTCCTGGATAGCCTCAGGCTGCCTAGCAGCCAGGTACTCCCAGGATAGGCCTCGGGCTTCTGGCCTAGCAACCCAGAGCATTTTAATACATGTCCACCCAGACAGCTGTCCAGGTGGCACAGAACAGCAATCACCTGACTCCGCCCAAATAAATAGGCTCTCCCAGCAGGCCGAGGGATTAAAGACCCCTGCCCATTGGCCAAGACAAACCATCCACTCAAAGTCTGGCTTTGCTGAGCCCTTGTCAATCCAATGTCACCAGTGCCAGCCAGTGACAAAATAGCAAAGTGCAGCAAACCCAGTTTTAGGAAAAAGTGGATCTTCTAACAATTAGCCAGGACACTTACTACCTGGCATACTAAATTTGTGAGCAACAATGTCTAAGCACCAGGGTGCTACATCTACAAACTTTTTTTTCATTGATATATGTCCCCCAGGGCAATACCCGGACCCCATAACCATTGTATGCTCAATTACTTGCATATAGGCCTTTAAAATGGGCACGTTTGATTTTTCACGTTCAGGTCCCATAGACTTCAATAGGGTTCGTTATTCAGTTCCGAACTTTTGCGATGTTTGAAAGTTCTGGTGCGAACTGAACAGGGGGTCATTCGGCACATCCCTAATTAGGACAGCTTCTTTTTGGATTCAGCCAAATATGGGTTCAGACTGAACCCAACCCTATCCCTACTGGCGACAACTGTTTAAGAGCGAGAATTCTCTTCACTTGTAGATATCTCATTTACTGTTGCATCTATGGGGCAGAACTGAGGGGAAATCTCCCCAATGGGCCACTGGGAACACCCCCCCCCCCCCAGGCAGGCTATAGATTATGCAATTTTCTTTCCTTCCACCACAACCAGAGTGCCCATACATGGATAGAAATTTGACTTATGTATGTTCAGCTTTTTTATACTTATAGAAAATCTGCGGAAAGATATTACAGTGCCTTGCGAAAGTATTCGGCCCCCTTGAACTTTTCAACCTTTTGCCACGTTTCAGGCTTCAAACATAAAGATATAAAATTTTTATTTTTTGTGAAGAATCACCAACAAGTGGGACACAATTGTGAAGTGGAACGAAATCTATTGGATTTTTGAAACTTTTTTAACTAATAAAAAAATGAAAAGTGGTGCGTGCAAAATTATTCGGCCCCTTTGCGTTAATACTTTGTAGAGCCACCTTTTGCTGCGATTACAGCTGCAAGTCGCTTGGGGTATGTCTCTATCAGTTTTGCACATCGAGAGACTGAAATTCTTGCCCATTCTTCCTTGCAAAACAGCTCGAGCTCAGTGAGGTTGGATGGAGAGCGTTTGTGAATAGCAGTTTTCAGCTCTTTCCACAGATTCTCGATTGGATTCAGGTCTGGACTTTGACTTGGCCATTCTAACACCTGGATACGTTTATTTGTGAGCCATTCCGTTGTAGATTTTGCTGTATGTTTGGGATCATTGTCTTGTTGGAAGATAAATCTCTGTCCCAGTTTCAGGTCTTTTGCAGACTCCAACAGGTTTTCATATAGAATGGTCCTGTATTTGGCTACATCCATCTTCCCCTCAATTTTAACCATCTTCCCTGTTCCTGCTGAAGAAAAGCAGGCCCAAACCATGATGCTGCCACCACCATGTTTGACAGTGGGGATGGTGTGTTGAGGGTGATGAGCTGTGTTGCTTTTACGCCAAACATATCGTTTTGCATTGTGGGCAAAAAGTTTGATTTTGGTTTCATCTGACCAGAGCACCTTCTTCCACATGTTTGGTGTGTCTCCCAGGTGGCTTGTGGCAAACTTTAGACAAGACTTTTTATGGATATCTTTGAGAAATGGCTTTCTTCTTGCCACTCTTCCATAAAGGCCAGATTTGTGCAGTGTACGACTGATTGTTGTCCTATGGACAGACTCTCCCACCTCAGCTGTAGTTCTCTGCAGTTCATCCAGAGTGATCATGGGCCTCTTGGCTGCATCTCTGATCAGTCTTCTCCTTGTCTGAGCTGAAAGTTTAGAGGGACGGCCAGGTCTTGGTAGATTTGCAGTAGTCTGATACTCCTTCCATTTCAAAATGATCGCTTGCACAGTGCTCCTTGGGATGTTTAAAGCTTGGGAAATCTTTTTGTATCCAAATCCGGCTTTAAACTTCTCCACAACAGTATTACGGACCTGCCTGTTGTGTTCCTTGGTCTTCATGATGCTCTCTGCGCTTTCAACAGAACCCTGAGACTATCACAGAGCAGGTGCATTTATACAGAGACTACACACAGGTGGATTCTATTTATCACCATCAGTCATTTAGGACAACATTGGATCATTCAGAGATCCTCGCTGAACTTCTGGAGTGAGTTTGCTGCACTGAAAGTAAAGGGGCCGAATAATTTTGCACGCACCACTTTTCAGTTTTTTATTTGCTAAAAAAGTTTAAATTATCCAATAGATTTCGTTCCACTTCACAATTGTGTCCCACTTGTTGGTGATTCTTCACAAAAAATTAAAATTTTATATCTTTATGTTTGAAGCCTGAAATGTGGCAAAAGGTTGAAAAGTTCAAGGGGGCCGAATACTTTCGCAAGGCACTGTATGTCAACGCCAGAAATCAGCAATGTTGTACGAATTTAAAAGCATGTGGAAATTATTTTATGGCTCCCGAATGAGTTTAAAATCCTCAATTCATTCCCATTGTTACAGTCCAGCATATTTGCCTTATCTAAGAATGTCTCTGGATACCTACAAGGTATTGCAGTGTCTCCTTTGCCAGACCCCAGAGCTCCGAGAGAATATCCCCTTCTCAGTAAACACACAGATCTCCCCGTTTTCATCTGTGCTGCTTATCTGATGATCCCTCCATGTGATGGATCATATCTATAGCCTACAGATCCCTCTTATTTATATTCCACACATTTTCCAGTAAGACTTGCTCTTGATGTTTATGCTGCTCTGTAAATACAGTGTGCACAGTCACCTTGTGATGGATTGATGCCGTAAGACAATGGGGGTATAAAACATTAATACTTCTACAGGGAACTGGACATTTTGTAAGTGTGATGGCCTCCACGTGTCTTTTTTTTTTTTTTTCACAAAATAAAAGTGACTATGGGTTTAATTTACTATAACTGAAGAGTGCAAAATCTGGTGAAGCTCTGCATAGAAACCAATTAGTTTCCAGGCTTTTGTTAATCAAAGCTTAAATGAACAAGCTGAAGTTAGAAGCAGATTGGCTACCATGTACAGCTGCACCAGATTTTGCACTCTGCAGTTTTAGTAAATAAACCTCTATGACTGTTACTGCTATATAACTCAGTTATGTCCATCATCTGTGGTCAGCCCAACTGCTTGTCTACAACATGGAATAAACACATTGCCCAAGCTTGCTTTTTTTATAGTCTCACTAGGCAGGGCCGTTTTTAAGGCAGGGCAAAAGGGGCAGCTGCCCTGGGCCCTGTCATTGTTGTGGGGCCCAAAGCAGCTAACTTATACTTGCCAACTATCCTGGTTTAAATTCCCTCATCCCTTGAGGTTTTAATCCTGTGCTGTGTTCCAATATTTCAGTGTGAAGTGCTGCTACATATGTAAATAGCGGCAGCATTCATATGTAAATATTGGCAGCCAGTGGCATTCATATGCATAGGTCATATCCACAGTAATCTCTATCAAACAATCAACAAGCAGAAATCATGTGATGTAACCTCTAGCAACTAATCAGTGAGCTGTAATGTGTTCTGTAACCTCTAGCAACCAGTCAGTGAACAGTAATGATACACTGTAACCTCTGGCAATCAATCACAATCGCTGCCTGGTCTGATTCAGTAAACTGATTTTGAGTCTAGCTGCTATTTATTGTATGTTTCAGAGCAGGTGGTGAGCAAAACTGCATGGGGGGGCCCAAAGAAAAGATTTGCCCAGGGTCCAATCAATATTAAAGACGGCCCTGTCACTAGGTAGTAAAAAAACAAAGACTGTCAGAAGGAGTACTTTGGTACCTGTTATCCTTTAGTACATATTGTACAGGACTGAGTACCCTACTTTCTGTATATATTTGATTTAATAAGTCAAACAGTACCTTGGAAGAAGAAAATGCAGTAGCCCATGTCAAACTATCAACAACTGTCTTACTTTAAGTAACCTGCTCAGAAATAATGACAGGTGAAATATAATTGGCTTCTGTGCTTTGCTGTTTGCACTCGTCTTTCTAATTAAAGGAAACCTGGGAGAATACTAATATATGGGCTTCCATTGATGGAGGATGGCAGTTCCAAATACAATAGTAAGCAATGACCACTTCCATATGTATGCATCTATCTTATATAATATGCATCCTACCATACTTATTTTATATTTACTTACATGTGTTTGTGTCTGCCTGACATGTAGTGTAGTTTATTAGGGGGCTGTATGGAAACTACAAATAGGTTCTGATAGTGGTGCCCCAATATAATGCAGTGATGTCCATTCATTCATATATGAAGGATCTCAATTTTATAATAGATTTGTCGGAAGGTTATGAAGCATTTGTCTCCAATCTTAAACATGAGCCATATAGGTAAAGAGGACTCACTGCCTTTGTGTCTTCTAATATGAGGACTGTACTGAAAGTAATGAAAAAATGTGCATAGCTTTTTTAATAACATACATAGATTGTTCAACTTTCACATGTTGGTAGAGTAACTATTCCTCAATAGTAACTCTTCTTCTTTTTCATTGCAGGTAAATAATGAATTCCAAGAAGAAGCAATGTGCCATCATTGAGTTGTTGATGAAGGAGGGGTGCAGGCTGTCTGACAGCCACAGAATGTTTACGGAGAAGACATTGACAAGAGCAATGTCTTGTTATAAGTGACTCTTGTCAATGGTGTCATTTGGGGGAAATAGGAATTACACATAGAGAAATGTATAAAATGACTTTTTATTTCTCTGATGTAACATGCTGGGAGGGGTGTCTGTAGCACACCTCCACATCTTGCACCATAAGTATATCCTTTCTTGTTTTGGGTGAAAAAGTGTTAAAAGTTTTTGGACTGCAAATTACACAACCATGGGAATATCTGTGTTATATCTTCTTGAAGATGTAAACCCTATTCCACTTCAAGGTTTTTGGTTCACACATACTGCAATACATGTTCAAGCTGGTGATCTGCGCCACAGTAAGCCTTCTCTGGCCAGTCTGTACTCTGCTCTGAAAAATGGGTAGAAATATGTAAGGGTGTATTGCAGTGTGCAAAAGGTTCATTCAGAATTTTCAGTGTTAACATGTGGTCACACCCCTTTTGCACTTGATGTGTTATATATATATATATATATCAGATGAACAAGGCACCTCTCCATTTCTATTGTATAGTGCAGGTCAGTGACCAGACCTGAGTCTATAGCTTATCTCCAGCTATGTCTGTCTCCCTCATATTGGCACTATATGTCCATCAAAGTATTATATAAGCATGTAAGTATTTGGTATTTAGCAGAGTAGAGTGGGGACTGGCCAGAAAGAGATTACTTTGATGCAGCTGACCAGCTTAAACATGAATTGCAATATATGTGAATCAAGATTTAAACTTTCATGAAGAAATTTGCTAGAAATATGTAAGAATGTATTGAATTTTGCAAAAAAATGTATTCAGAATTTTCAGTATTAACGTGCGGTCACTCCCCTTTGGCACCTGAGGCATTATATACAGTATATAGTATGTAAGCTATTAGAAATTGAGCATAGACATTTCTATTCCACTTCAAGGTACTCATGCACATACATATAAGTCCCATTTTAGACCTGTATGGGCCACCTTTACCTTTTGTTACCTCTGTAGATACTGTCTATGTGGAATAGAAGATGTGATCAGTATGTATGAAGGTTTCTTGCAGCTCTTGGGTATCTGAAACCCTTCTTATACCACCCATAACCATCAGATTTGGCTATCAGTGTGAATATCGACATCAGTTATAGATCCAACATAGTCATCCTCTAAGCCCTTGTACACACAGTCGGACATTCCGACAACAAAATCCGTCTGATTTTTTCAGACGGATTTTGTCTGAAACTGGTGTTGCATATACACGGTCGGACAAAGTTGTCGGAAAATCCGATCGTTCGGAACGTGATGACGTTCATTGGTTACAACGGGACTACGTTCAAGCTAGTAGCCAATAGCTTTGGTCTTGTAATTTGATCTGAGCATACGTGGCACTTTGCCCGATCGGAAATTCTCTACAAACGATCGGACAAAGTACGATCGGATCATGTTTTCGGAAAATGTTATATCCAGCTCTCAAACTTTGTTGGTCGGACATTCTGACGGAAAAAGTCAGATGGAGCCCACACACGGTCGGATTGTACAAGGGCTAAGAAGAGGTCTTGAGTGGTCCACACTACAGGTGTATTACATAGCTTTCTCACTTTAAGTAAGTTACTGCTGATATGAAAAGGGTTGAGAATGAAAACTGTGACAGATCCAATGAACCAGTGCCATCATGACCAAATGATTTTAGGAAGTAGCAGTACAAGGATGTTTTGCAAAAATTACCTGGAATGAGACCTTTCTCAAGAACCGCTCATATCTCATCCCTTGCCTTGATATCCCAGATAAAGTTTAACAGATTTAAAAAACCCATTAACAAAACACCTTAGCCAACAAAATGACTGTATAACGTTTTTACAAACATCTTTATTTACATACATTAATATAAATTGTATAGAGACAGTTTTTGGAATGAATTTGACAATATGGCCACACTTTCGTCTGTATCCTTTTTCTGTAAAACACTGTTGGCTCTTAGCTGTGGGAATTTTGTGTGACAATATCATGAGATTTATGAGTGTGACAGATCTTTGTTGTCTTCCCATACCCTAATCAGCCTTATAGTACAGCACAGAATGACTGAAAAAAGAGGCAGACACCAGGAAAATAGAAGAACAGAAGGTTGTGTGCATGACGATTGCAAACAGTCAACTGCAAGATGTCATTAATATAAATGTTGGAATGCAAAATCCATTACTATGGTCTATAACTAAAAGCTTTCTGCCTTTATTTAATAAATTGCAAATAATGAAAACGCTTTGGGGGTATTTACTAAAACGCTGAGCGCCCAAAATGTGGTGAAGCTGTGTATAGTAGCCAGCTTCTAACTTCAGCTTGTTCAGTTAAGCTTTGACAATAAAACTTGGAAGCTGACTGGTTTCTTTGCAGAGCTGCACCAAATTTTGCACTCTCCAGTTTTAGTAAGTCTTCCCCTTTTATGTGCAACAAACCCTCCTTTTTAAGGAATAAGTTTTATGATATTACATTCCAAGGTAACAGTTCTCTCTATGTTTCTAATTTTCAAGGTAAGACTAAAGCTGAACTCCAGACAGATATATAAAAAAATTGCAATTATTACTGTAATGTATTTATTATATCAATTGATTATATTTTTATATGCAACTGGTATACCTGAATTTACCTTAATATCAGCCTTTAATCCCTTGTACAGCCTTGTAAAGCAGCACTTGGAGCAAAAGGGTGTGCTGCACATATTCCAACATTAAACGCGCTGACAGGAGGAGAATTTTAGAGCAAGCAGAGGACAATTCAGAGTGAATAGAGGGGTGATCTGATGCTCCTTCACTGACCAATCACAAGCTAGAGGCATGAAAGGTTCCCTAGCTTTATTGGTTAACTGCGGCAAAATAAAAATCAGGCCAACTGTATATTTAGCTTTTGCCTGGAAATTAACTTTAAGATTTTCAGCCTGCTGGGAAATGTATGCATATTATTCAGCAAGAGGGAAGACTTATATGTTGAAAATCACAGACTTTTCATCATCTAGAAAAAATACCCCCACATCCCACAGATATCTATGGAGAACTCAGAGATAAATAACATGTAGCTTGAACAAAAGGCATATATGTATATTAGTGTATGTCTTCTGTAGGCACTCCAAAATCCAGCAACATTAGCAAAGCATGCTGACACCTGCTAGGGTATTACTGCCGTCTAACCTCTTTTTTGTGCTGAATAAGACACTGATAGTAAAACGATAAAACAAACATAACTGTGAAAGCTGCAGCCTTCATGGTCCTGAGTAGCACAGTGCAAAAAAATATATAAGTGCACTTATTCCATAAAATAGTTGACAGCCTATTAATTAATAATATAAAATGTAGGACCTTATAATATTAAATAACACCTGATACAGGCTGCACCCTCTTTTTATGAGAGTAGAAATATTCATTATAAAATATAAGATGTCAATAATTAAATATCACATATCTTTCTAAAAGACCCCATTCCCTGATTATTAATGTAAGAAGTCCATCGCTGTGGCAGACATGTCCCAGTATGAATACGGAACACTCAGGAATGGCTTATGCACAAGTGCTTTGATGTGTAATGGAATTACACTGTACTGTTGTGCATTAGGCACCCTTGGGGCACTGAAAGTGCACAGCCGTATAAATGCCAAACTTGGCAGTACTGACATTTGGGCAGCCCATACATTTTGCAATGTTTTTTCCTTCAACCACAGGTGAAGGAAAGAAAGTTGCTCAAGTCCCCTATCAACACAGTCAGTGTTGGGGTAATCCTGCAGCGCTATTGTGTTCTGCCAGGGAGTAGCGGGAAGCCTTCCCCACTGGCAGGATACAATGCTCCCCGGCTATAGCCGCTAGCAGTGATCGGGCAAAAAAAAAACCCAGACAGGCTAGTTGTACTGAAGTTGATTGAAGGATTGACTTCAGTACAACCAGCCTGCCCATAGGTGGATCAAAATTTGGCTGGTTCAACAAGAACTTCCATCCATCTATGGGTGACTTAAGATTGCAATTGCTAAACACCAAGAAGGGTTAGAATACATGCCGAAAGAACTGGGCAACCCCCCACTAGAGAGATCTTGCTTCACTTCTTGTTCCTGTGGCACCAACATAAAAAATAAAAGGAGAGGTTGTAATTGGGAAAAGAAAGCACAGGCAGCAATAAAAATATTGCCAGAAATTCTAACCCTTCCATATTCTTCTAAAATGTGTTTTTGTGTTTCTCTGATTACCTGTTGGAGAGATTTCCCATCACTTTCTGTCCTCACAGGGAGTGAGGTTAAATCTCCTCAATAGGGACAAAGCAATAACAAACATAACAGAGGGTCTAAAGCCCACACGGTACGAGTGTTGGCCAACTGAGCGTCAGATTTTTGCCAAAAGGGCGTGTGCCAGGATTTTGTCATGCATACTAATGGTACACAATTTTCGTGCCCCAAACCTGAACGTAGTGACATACTATGAGGAATTTCAGCTCTTGAGCGCCACCCTTTGGGCCCTTCTACTAATGTTGTGTTTGGTGAGCACTGATTCCGAGCATGTTTGTACTTTCGACTTTTGTGAGATGGATTTGTGTACTGACCATACGAAAATCTGACGTCAAGCTGTTGTCTACCGAAAATTTACTAGCCTGTCATCCAACATTTGTTGGCCGAAAATTGGACAAGAATTATCAAAAGGAGCGTACTAACGATAAGATTTTAGGACAACAGTCTGTCAACAGACAATCCACTGCCAACAATTGTACCGTGTACGAGGCTTTACCCTTCTCTTCAGATGGAGTTGGGCTTTAAGCACTAAGAACTACCCACTAGAATTCCCAGGCCTGAAGCAACAGCAACTGTTACAAAGACTAGCAAGGGAATCTTACTCTGCCTGCTGCATTCTCAGTTATGGAATAAAAAGAGAAAACAGATTTTAGAGGTAAATCCCCTGGAGACTGTTGCATTAAAATCAGGCATGCCATTGTAAAGATCTTGCAGATGGAGCAACTCATGAATATAGGGAGTCATGATTTAAGCCACTGAAGTCTATCTAGGATTGAAATTTTTGTTTTGAGTAGAGATACGTGCTGTCAAGACACTTACATGCTCTAGAAAATTCCAAAGGATATCTTATTTCTCTACTGGCCTCTGCCACATGAGGCTACACCCATACCCTCTGTTTGAACACCTGAACAGCAATCACCAAGGGGTACTTTAAACGTCTTACTTCTTCTAGGGGGTGCTACCATAGGCCATCCCACCTGGAATCAACATATAAAACACAATTATAAAAAAAATATATTAAAATTTGGGATGTTCGAAGTCAGTCCATCACCACAGTGGTGGATGCCAGCCTGCCAAGTAGTACAGGTATGGGTAACAGTGGTAGTTCTGGTAGAGGCTGAGGAGAGAGTTCCGGCTCAGATCTCCATCGCGACACAGGATGGGGAGAGATGAGGTTTTGTCAAGTTCCTCCAGGTCAGTGGCCAGCTGTTTCCTCTTTGTTTTATATCTCCGGTTCTGGAACCAGATCTTCACTTGGGTCTCAGTTAGCTTCAGGCTCTTGGCCAGTTGGGCTCTTTCTGGAGCAGACAGATATTTCTGGCTGGAGAACTTTCTTTCCAGCTCTATCACCTGGGAATGTGAGAAGGCAGCACGGGACCTTTTCTGGGGCTGCTTGGTCACTTTATCCTCCTCTACTGTAGGCTGCTGAGGTGTCTCAAAGTCCAACTGCTCCACTGCCATCTGATTTTCTGCTAGAGGGGAAACAAGAGGAGAGAGGTAGGTAATGCATGTTCAGACAGGTCTGATTGGAGATACAAGGAAAAAAACTGTGTTGTTCAACTACAAAGATGGTAGCATTTTTTTCATTTGCAGGTTAGAAAACAAAATATATACATGATTGCAGGTTGGACCAAATGCCGGTGTAAGGGCCGGTTCACACTGCAGGCGATGCGAGGCGACACCGACTTGCCTCGCCGTGACCTGCCGCGACCTCAGCGGCAACTTGCAGATGACTTCTGTATAGAAGTCAATGCAAGTCGCCCCCAGGTCGCCCAGAAGTAGTACAGGAACCTTTTTTCTGAGTCGGAGCGACTCGAGTCGCTCCTCTCAGAACGGTTCCATTGTACAGAACGGGGGCGACTTGCGAGAGCGCGGCGAGTCGTGTCGCCTCGCATCGCCCGCAGTGTGAACCGGCTCTAAATGTACCCTTACATCCCAATGGCTGCAACCACTGATCAAGAAAATTTTTCCAACAAGCCTGTTTGATTTTTGTGGAAGTGGCCACACATGTATCAAAATTTGCCTGGTCCCTGCTGAACCAGTCGAATTTCGATCCATCTATGACCAGCTTAAAGAAATTGAGACTGGACACAGTAAAGGGCAATGTCCACTAAAGTTGAATGACAGTGACACACTAGCAAGCATTCTGTTTTTTTAAATCCCTGGCTCATGATTTAGTATTCAAGGTAAAAACAGGTTTACAATGATTATTGCACTGATTATAGTGAGTGGGATGTGTCTCAATTCTGATTCTGGTATAAAGGATAACAATATAAAGTCAATAATGCAGTAAACCAAAGCAGCCAAGAGAAATTATGTTTCATTCATCAGACTAAAAAATGTACTGAAACTGGTTGAAATGGATTGCTGCATATTCGCTCTTTGCAACTCCTTTAAACAAGCCAAGCCAAGTAAAATGCCCAACCAGACTAAATTATCAAATTTTACAGGACCTAAATTTTGATGATTTCCTGCTGAATCAGCCAAAATTCGAGCAGTGGCTGGCCTTGCCGGTGTTCTGGCATACTGCACAGGCGCAGCGCTTGCGCATTACAGAGCAGAAGGAGATTCGTAAAATCTCAGAAGATGCGCCGTCAGTGGAGGTGCTAGCCCCACCATCCAAGTGGACATAGGGCTGCAAATATTAGAGGGCCTCTCGCGGGCTCGCTTCGCTCGCCACATTTCGGGCACGGCTACGCTCCGCTCGGCTCTTTTTATTCCTAATCTATGTCCACTTGGATGGTGGGGCTAGAACCTGGACTCACGGTGCAGGCGCTGTTCATCTTCGGCTATTTTCGGAATCTGTGTGTCCTGGACACAATGTGATAGGACACCAGCACCACTCATCTTGATAAATTTTAATTAAAAAATCGACTGAGCTGGGTGGAAATTATCGGCCAAACAGCAACTGCATCCTATCAGATGCGGTCATTGTTTGGGTATTCAGGCAACCATTGGTGCTGTGGCTCTCAACATAAAATAGCAAGCCGATCCAGAGAAGATGAAATGTGTACAGCTAGATTGAGGCGTGAAATGCCACCACAGATGTGTGTGTCAGTGATCTGGAGATGGGATGCTTGTATTTACTGGTGAGAAGAAGCTGGGGAATTAGCAATGACTAGTGATGGCCGAACGGTTCGCCCGGCGGTCGTTTCGCGGCGAATTTCCGACTTTCGCCGTCCGCGGGTTCGAACGCCTTTTTCCGTCGTTCGCCCCGGCGGACTTACGTGTTTAATGTATACAAGAACTTTAACCTTTCGTGACACGTTTATCATGTGTTACAGGACAACCAATTGAGACATGACAGCTCATGGACACTTGGACATTCCCCCTAACCTATAAATACACCCGATCCGGTGGCCATTTTACATTCTTTCTTCTGTCACTGTAGGGAAAGGATCCTGTGTGGAGTAGGGACAGAGAAAACGCTAGCTATTTGGTACACAAAAGTTCTTTTCAGGACTGGTATAGGTGTTAGGTCAGCAGCCTGAGTTTCTTTTGTCAGTTTAGATAAAGGGACAGAGCGCTGTATGCTGCTATTTTAGGGACAGCTCAGCCAGATTAGTCTTTCTTCATCATCATCATCATCATCATCATTAGCTGTTACTATCAGGTCCACAAAAGAGCTGTTCCAGCTAATCGTTCCAGCCTACTCTTTTTTGCCAATTTGTATAGGGACAGGCAGGAAGCAGTGTGTCAGGCAGTGAGGATAATTTTAAAGACTTGCTGTTACTATTAGTTCCACAAAGGTTCTTTTCAGGACTGGTATCAGTGGTACGGTAATAGGCTTGTACACGTATAATATTCTTTCTTCCAAATATAGAAAGAATATTATACTTGACTGCTGCCCTTCTGCTGCAGTCTGCTAATCATTCACAACTCACTTGTTCCACAAAGCTCTTTATCAGGACTGGTAACTTGGTCTGTCTAGGGTGCTACGGTACATAGGCTTGGGTGCGGTACAGTCTGCTGTTCTGTAAGGACCGCTATCGGTCCACAATACATAGGGTTGCCGTGCACTACTGCTGACCGCTGCCCTATACTGCAGCAGTCCTTCATTGGTATAGGGACTGACGTACAGTCTGCTAATCACTAACACACAACCTGCTTGGTCCACAAAAGTTCTTATAAGGACTGGTAACTTGGTATAGGGTGCTACGGTACATAGGCCTGAGTGCGTTACAGTCTGCTGTTCTGTAAGGACCGCTATCGGTCCACAATACATAGGGTTGCCGTGCACTACTGCTGACCGCTGCCCTATACTGCAGCAGTCCTTCAGCGGTATAGGGACTGACGCACAGTCTGCTAAACACTAACACACAACCTGCTTGGTCCACAAAAGTTTTTATAAGGACTGGTAACTTGGTATAGGGTGCTACGGTACATAGGCCTGAGTGCAGTACAGTCTGCTGTTCTGTAAGGACCGCTATCGGTCCACAATACATAGGGTTGCCGTGCACTACTGCTGACCGCTGCCCTATACTGCAGCAGTCCTTCATTGGTATAGGGACTGACGTACAGTCTGCTAATCACTAACACACAACCTGCTTGGTCCACAAAAGTTCTTATAAGGACTGGTAACTTGGTATAGGGTGCTACGGTACATAGGCCTGAGTGCGTTACAGTCTGCTGTTCTGTAAGGACCGCTATCGGTCCACAATACATAGGGTTGCCGTGCACTACTGCTGACCGCTGCCCTATACTGCAGCAGTCCTTCATTGGTATAGGGACTGACGTACAGTCTGCTAATCACTAACACACAACCTGCTTGTTCCACAAAAGTTCTTATAAGGACTGGTAACTTGGTATAGGGTGCTACGGTACATAGGCTTGAGTGCGGTACAGTCTGCTGTTCTGTAAGGACCGCTATCGGTCCACAATAGATAGGGTTGACGTGCACCACTGCTGACCGCTGCCCTATACTGCAGCAGTCCTTCAGCGGTATAGGGACTGACGTACAGTCTGCTAAACACTAATACACAACCTGCTTGGTCCACAAAAGTTCTTATAAGGACTGGTAACTTGGTATAGGGTGCTACGGTACATAGGCTTGAGTGCGGTACAGTCTGCTGTTCTGTAAGGACCGCTATCGGTCCACAATAGATAGGGTTGACGTGCACCACTGCTGACCGCTGCCCTATACTGCAGCAGTCCTTCAGCGGTATAGGGACTGACGCACAGTCTGCTAAACACTAACACACAACCTGCTTGGTCCACAAAAGTTTTTATAAGGACTGGTAACTTGGTATAGGGTGCTACGGTACATAGGCCTGAGTGCGTTACAGTCTGCTGTTCTGTAAGGACCGCTATCGGTCCACAATACATAGGGTTGCCGTGCACTACTGCTGACCGCTGCCCTATACTGCAGCAGTCCTTCATTGGTATAGGGACTGACGTACAGTCTGCTAATCACTAACACACAACCTGCTTGGTCCACAAAAGTTCTTATAAGGACTGGTAACTTGGTATAGGGTGCTACGGTACATAGGCCTGAGTGCGTTACAGTCTGCTGTTCTGTAAGGACCGCTATCGGTCCACAATACATAGGGTTGCCGTGCACTACTGCTGACCGCTGCCCTATACTGCAGCAGTCCTTCAGCGGTATAGGGACTGACGCACAGTCTGCTAAACACTAACACACAACCTGCTTGGTCCACAAAAGTTCTTATAAGGACTGGTAACTTGGTATAGGGTGCTACGGTACATAGGCCTGAGTGCAGTACAGTCTGCTGTTCTGTAAGGACCGCTATCGGTCCACAATACATAGGGTTGCCGTGCACTACTGCTGACCGCTGCCCTATACTGCAGCAGTCCTTCATTGGTATAGGGACTGACGTACAGTCTGCTAATCACTAACACACAACCTGCTTGTTCCACAAAAGTTCTTATAAGGACTGGTAACTTGGTATAGGGTGCTACGGTACATAGGCTTGAGTGCGGTACAGTCTGCTGTTCTGTAAGGACCGCTATCGGTCCACAATAGATAGGGTTGACGTGCACCACTGCTGACCGCTGCCCTATACTGCAGCAGTCCTTCAGCGGTATAGGGACTGACGTACAGTCTGCTAAACACTAATACACAACCTGCTTGGTCCACAAAAGTTCTTATAAGGACTGGTAACTTGGTATAGGGTGCTACGGTACATAGGCTTGAGTGCGGTACAGTCTGCTGTTCTGTAAGGACCGCTATCGGTCCACAATAGATAGGGTTGACGTGCACCACTGCTGACCGCTGCCCTATACTGCAGCAGTCCTTCAGCGGTATAGGGACTGACGTACAGTCTGCTAAACACTAATACACAACCTGCTTGGTCCACAAAAGTTCTTATAAGGACTGGTAACTTGGTATAGGGTGCTACGGTACATAGGCTTGAGTGCGGTACAGTCTGCTGTTCTGTAAGGACCGCTATAGGTCCACAATAGATAGGGTTGACGTGCACCACTGCTGACCGCTCACCTATACTGCAGCAGTCCTTCAGCGGTATAGGGACTAAGAGTTTTGTCACAGGGTCATTTAAAAAATGACATGCAGAGGAAGAGGCAGGCCCTTCCGCAGGGGTGGTAGGGGTAGGGCAGGAGCAACAGGCTTGAGCCAAAGTGGGAAGTTGCAGAAGGTGCGTTCAATTACTTTAAAGGATGCACCAGACTTGGTTGAGTGGCTCGCTCAGCCTTACTCTTCTGCACCCTCCTCATCCTCTCGATCTGCACCCTCTTCTTCACTCTCTGCTATGTGCACCCCCAAAGACACTACCACCAACAACACGACCACCACCACCACCACCACATACCTTCCGCTTGAGTCACTGGAATTATTTTCCGATCCATATCAAGAGGACATTTCTGATGCGCAGCCACTCTTGGTATTGGATCAGGAAGAGGAGGTAGCAACAAGCGCTACTCAGCAGTCTGACGCCAGTACCCAGATCAGCCCAAGGAGGAGGTTGGTCCCCGGTGTTGCTGCCTACTCTACTTATAGCGGTGGGGAAGGTGACGTTGATGATGACGTGTCTAGTGATGTCACGTGGGTGCCCACAAGAGAGGAAGAGGAGGGGAGTTCAGAGGGAGATATGGACCAGCAGATAGGGAGGAGAAGCAGCAATGACTTACATTGCACAGCAGGGACAAAGCAGACTGCAAATGTATCAGGAGCGAGTCATCGACCATGTACGGTCACATCTGGCGCTCCCAGGACACCGGCACATGGCTCCGCAGTGTGGGCTTTTTTTAACGTGTCCGCTGCTGACAATAGCGTTGCCATCTGCAATCTTTGCAGTCAACGCGTTAGTCGCGGTAAGCCCAATACTCACCTAGGGACGACCGCCTTAAGAAGGCACATGAGCAGCCATCACCGAGCCCAGTGGGAGCAACGGAACACACAAAGCCACACTGCAGGCTCTCACCGTCCAGCCTCGTCTTCTACTTCTCCTTCTCCTCTCTCCTCACAATTGTCCTCCACTCCACCTTCCATCACGCCAAGCTCACATTTTTCTGCAAAAAGGCAGGCTTCCGTGGGCCTAATGTTTGAGCGTAAAAAAATGATGACGCCGGATAACCCTCTTGCCCAACGGTTGGCGGCTGGCTTGTCAGAACTCATAGCCCGCCAACTACTGCCATATAAACTGGTGGACTCGGAGGCCTTTCGCAAATTTGTGGCCATTGGAACACCACAATGGAAGGTCCCAGGAAGGAAGTATTTCTCAGAGAAGGGCATCCCAGAGCTATATGGCCATGTTCAGCGGCAAGTGAATGTATCTCTGGCACACAGTGTCGGTGCCAAGATACATCTGACCACAGACACGTGGTCTAGCAAACACGGGCAGGGAAGGTATATCAGTTTTACTGCCCACTGGGTGAACCTTCTGACGGCCGTCAAGCATGTAACCCGTGGCACCCGTGTAGATTTGGTTTTACCGCCACGGATTGCATGCAGGCCTGACTCTTCTTCTCCTCCTCCTACTCCATCCTCCTCCCTCTCCTCCTCAGCTGCCTCCTCCTTTTCCGCTGCTAGCGTCTCTTCCACTGCACCGCCCAAGCTCCCCAGAACCTATTCCACATGCCAGGTGAGACGTTGCCATGCCGTGCTGCGTCTGTTGTGCCTGGAAGCAAAGAGCCACACTGGCCCGGCACTCCTTTCAGCTTTGCGTTCACAGGCAGATGAGTGGCTAACACCGCTCAATTTGACAGTTGGTAAAGTGGTGTGTGACAACGGTGCCAATCTGCTTAGCGCATTGAAACAGGGCAAAATCACGCACGTGCCGTGCATGGCACACGTCTTAAACTTGGTCGTGCAGCGATTCCTTGTCAAATACCCTGGGGTCCAGGACATCTTGCGGCAGGCAAGGAAAATCTCGGCCCATTTCAGAAGATCTTACACGGCCATGGCTCGCCTTGCTGACATTCAGCGGCGACACCATCTGCCGGTCAGACGTCTTATTTGCGATTGCCCGACGCGATGGAACTCAACCTTCTATATGCTTGATAGGCTGCTCCAGCAGAAACGTGCAGTTAACGTCTACCTGTATGAACTCTGCGAAAGAAACGGTTCTGGGGAGCTGGGTTTTTTTTCACCGCGCCAGTGGCTGCTCATGCGCGACACATGCAGACTTCTGCGGCCATTTGAGGAGATCACCAAACTGGTCAGTCGCAGCCATGGCGCCATCAGTGACATGGTACCTTATGCCTTCTTTCTGGAGCGTGCATTGCGTCGTGTCATTGATCAGGCTGTGGAGGAGCAGGAGCGGGAAGATGAGGAAGTCGCAATGCTGGATGAATTCCCAGGGGGGGCTACTCTATCTGAGACAAGTCAACAACAGGAGTCTGATGAGGAGTCAGAGGAGGATGGTGCCGGGGCGGATGAGCAGGAGCAAGAAGAGCATGCTTTAAACCTTTCTGGGATCCCTGTTGTGCGAGGATGGGGAGAGGAGAATGAAGAGGACGACATTATCCTGGATGATGAGCAGGAGCCAGGCCACCACACCGCTTCCACTTTAGTGCAAATGGGGGCCTTCATGCTCCAGTGTTTTAATAGGGACCCCCGTATAAAAAGCATGAGGGTCAAGGACCAGTACTGGGTGGCAACGTACTTAGACCCCCGGTACAAACACAAAATGGCGGAAATGTTACCGCCGTCGCAGAGGGCTGTCAGAATGCAGCACTTCCAGGCCTTGCTTCGAGAAATGCTGCATTCTGCTTTTGCGTGCGCTGGCAGAGGAGCAATTCCCACTCCCAGAGAAGGATTTGCGGGTACCAATCCAACAGCGCCTGCAAGAAGAGGCCGGTTTGAAGATGTGTTGGTGACTTCGGATATGAGGTCATTCTTTCAGCCGACCCATCGACAGGTGTCATCCGGATCCAGCATCAGGGAACGCCTAGACCGTCAGGTGTCCGACTACATTGGGTTAACGGCCGATGTGGACGCTCTGAGGAGTGATGAACCCCTAGACTACTGGGTGGGCAGGCTTGACCTCTGGCCAGAGCTTGCCCAATTTGCAATCGAACTGTTGGCTTGCCCCTCATCCAGTGTCCTGTCCGAAAGGACGTTCAGCGCAGCAGGGGGGATTGTGACCGATAAGCGTACTCGCCTAGCTCACCACAGTGTTAACTACCTCACATTTCTAAAAATGAATGAGGCATGGATCTCGGAGGAATTCAACACATGTGATCAGTAGACCATGTATATGTCTATAAACAATTTTTGGAATCAAGCACACAGACCTTCTTAATTCATTTGGCTCACTTCCCTGACCCAAAAAAGCACACCGTACTATATGCCCCTACCCTCCTCTTTGAAGAGGTTGAGCGGTGTCATATTTCTACTGGGGCTGCTTATTATGAGGGGTTCCCACCATCCCTGTGCTGTGCTGACTTCCTCCTGGGTGTTCTTATTATGAGGGGCTCCCACCATCCCTGTGCTGTGCTGACTTCCTCCTGGGGGTTCTTATTATGAGGGGATCACACCATCCCTGTGCTGTGCTGACTTCCTCCTGGGGCTGCTTACGGTGCTGCTGTCAGCGCTGTATGTCACGGAGCTGCTGTCAGCGCTGTATGTCACGGAGCTGCTGTCAGCGCTGTATGTCACGGAGCTGCTGTCAGCGCTGTATGTCACGGAGCTGCTGTCAGCGCTGTATGTCACGGAGCTGCTGTCAGCGCTGTATGTCACGGAGCTGCTGTCAGCGCTGTATGTCACGGAGCTGCTGTCAGCGCTGTATGTCACGGAGCTGCTGTCAGCGCTGTATGTCACGGAGCTGCTGTCAGCGCTGTATGTCACGGAGCTGCTGTCAGCGCTGTATGTCACGGTGCTGCTGTCAGCGCTGTATGTCACGGAGCTGCTGTCAGCGCTGTATGTCACGGAGCTGCTGTCAGTGCTGTATGTCACGGAGCTGCTGTCAGCGCTGTATGTCACGGAGCTGCTGTCAGCGCTGTATGTCACGGAGCTGCTGTCAGCGCTGTATGTCACGGTGCTGCTGTCAGCGCTGTATGTCACGGAGCTGCTGTCAGCGCTGTATGTCACGGAGCTGCTGTCAGCGCTGTATGTCACGGAGCTGCTGTCAGCGCTGTATGTCACGGAGCTGCTGTCAGCGCTGTATGTCACGGAGCTGCTGTCAGCGCTGTATGTCACGGAGCTGCTGTCAGCGCTGTATGTCACGGAGCTGCTGTCAGCGCTGTATGTCACGGAGCTGCTGTCAGCGCTGTATGTCACGGAGCTGCTGTCAGCGCTGTATGTCACGGAGCTGCTGTCAGTGCTGTATGTCACGGAGCTGCTGTCAGCGCTGTATGTCACGGAGCTGCTGTCAGCGCTGTATGTCACGGAGCTGCTGTCAGTGCTGTATGTCACGGAGCTGCTGTCAGCGCTGTATGTCACGGAGCTGCTGTCAGCGCTGTATGTCACGGAGCTGCTGTCAGCGCTGTATGTCACGGTGCTGCTGTCAGCGCTGTATGTCACGGAGCTGCTGTCAGCGCTGTATGTCACGGAGCTGCTGTCAGCGCTGTATGTCACGGAGCTGCTGTCAGCGCTGTATGTCACGGAGCTGCTGTCAGCGCTGTATGTCACGGAGCTGCTGTCAGCGCTGTATGTCACGGAGCTGCTGTCAGCGCTGTATGTCACGGAGCTGCTGTCAGCGCTGTATGTCACGGAGCTGCTGTCAGCGCTGTATGTCACGGAGCTGCTGTCAGCGCTGTATGTCACGGAGCTGCTGTCAGCGCTGTATGTCACGGTGCTGCTGTCAGCGCTGTATGTCACGGAGCTGCTGTCAGCGCTGTATGTCACGGAGCTGCTGTCAGCGCTGTATGTCACGGAGCTGCTGTCAGCGCTGTATGTCACGGAGCTGCTGTCAGCGCTGTATGTCACGGAGCTGCTGTCAGTGCTGTATGTCACGGAGCTGCTGTCAGCGCTGTATGTCACGGAGCTGCTGTCAGCGCTGTATGTCACGGAGCTGCTGTCAGCGCTGTATGTCACGGTGCTGCTGTCAGCGCTGTATGTCACGGAGCTGCTGTCAGCGCTGTATGTCACGGAGCTGCTGTCAGCGCTGTATGTCACGGAGCTGCTGTCAGCGCTGTATGTCACGGAGCTGCTGTCAGCGCTGTATGTCACGGAGCTGCTGTCAGCGCTGTATGTCACGGTGCTGATGTCAGTGCTCTGTATTACGGTGCTGCTGTCAGTGCTCTGTATCTCCTGCACCCTCTTGTTTGCCTACCCTGGTCCCTGACCTTCCCTCTCCTCCATTGCCTTCATTAGCTCCATAGTCCTGAATTGTCAGAACAATTTCCCAAATAAAAAAAAAATGCTTGTAGTTATCGATCCCAAATTCACCTCATACATGTATTATGCTATTGTCCAGGTGGTGGGACTACGTGCTACCCCCTAATAATTACCCCGTGGCCGCAAATTCGACCTAAAGGTTTGCGAAATTCGCCTCCCATTGAAGTCAATGGAGCCCGCGGCGAACGGTCGTTTTCGCGAACGTTTGTGTCCGTTCGCGTTTCGCGTTCGCGAAACGTCCCGTCGGAAGTTCGTCCATCACTAGCAATGACCCTTCTGCCCTGTTCAGGTTCATTTAACCTGTAAAAACACACAAGCAACCCTGTGGCTGGTGGGGGAGATGAGACAGGAGGAGGGTGGAAAAAGCTGTGTGTGGGATGCAGTCAGCCATGTGCTAACAGTGAAGTAGCACAAAGCATGCGTCATTCAGTGTGACAGGCAGACAACCCTGCAGAAAGCCATATAAACACAAGAAGAACAACAAACTCCATGCAGATATTGTCCCAGGTGGGATTAGGTCAGAGCTGTAGGGCAGGAGGGCTACAACGGTATTAAAGGAGATTTGTCATAGCTGGCTTCTGCTTCTGAAATTGCTAGTTTCCTGCATGTCATACTGGTTCAATGGTTTTTTATTTTTGGAGGACTGATCTGGAACAAGGACACCGTTCTGGAGTTCTCATATCACTTTTTGTAAATTGTATGCATCTTCTAGATCAATGATTCAGAATGCACTAAAACCAGACAGACAGGAAAATTTGATTCTGTTCTTAGCTGCTTGGCAATGGCATTCCCCATATTTCTGTAGGTGCAGATTTTCTTTCTTTTTATTTGCCCGACATTTGGGCAAAAGTTGGCAGTTTTAGGTGTATATAGTTTTCAACTAAACTGGGCCCCTAATTAGACTAATTAGGGGTTGATTTACTTTGTTCGCATTACTGCGACTGAACAGGTTCAATCGCATGACAAGTCACACCCTATTGCCAGCAACTGCACTGCTCAAATTGGTGTGACGCTGCAACGATTTGAAAAAGTCGTTCCTGCACTACTTTTGACGATTTTAGGTGCGACTTGTATAGACATCTATGCATGAAGCCGCACAGATGTCTTCCAAGTCACACCCGATGTCGCACTGACATGCGGCTTTGAAATTGTGCGATTTCAGATGAAGTTGTGTGATGTCAGAGCCACTTTCAATGTGAATGAGGGCCAATTTAAGCAGGTTTAATTAAGCTTTGATGAAAAAAACCTGGAAGCTGATTTAAAGGAAAAAAACAAAACTCACAGAACATTAAATAAATAAAAAATAAACTACAATGAATTAAAAAATATTAAATAAAAGAAAGAAAAAAAAAAGAAAGAAAGAAAAAAATAAATAGGTCAATAAGTCAAATTTAATTTCTGTGTATTTACTGGATCATCATTCATTTCTACGGGCCCCCACCTGTCCATGTTTACTTATATGCACAGGTTGCTGGCTGAGAACCACTTACATGTGAACACAGCAAATAAGGGACTGCAGTCTGCTTACCATTACTGCTCTGAAAAACCCTGTATAATTCTATAGGGAGAGCTGGAAAACATGCACTGTCAATGAGTGGTACTCTACAAAATATCCACAAAGCCCCCTCATCCAGAAAATGTCATTTCTAATGTTATTTGTGTTGATAATTTACAACAGCCATTCCCAACCTTTTTATTGCAGAATACATTTTTGAAATATTTTTAAGGTCTAATAGAAAACCTGAGAAAATTATTATATCTACAAATCATAATACATTAGCTTGATCAGTAAGCTGTATGAATGTTTTAAATAGAAGAATAAAGAAAATGACATGACTAGATCTTTGCTACCCAGATTGAATTATTTTACATCACTCCTCTGCTCTACATGGTAAAAATACATGAAACAAAAAATATTAATGACCTGGAAACTAAAATGGTAGTGTCCCCTTACATATTTTAAAATAGTAGTGCCCTCTTACATATTTGGGCAATGGAGAAAAGCCCCTTTCCATTGGTGTTCAGTGTAGAAGTGACCCCCTACATTGTTGGATTGTAAGCTCCTTGAGGGTAAGGACCGATGTGAATGTACAATGTATATGTAAAGTGCTGCGTAAATTGACGGCGCTATATAAGTACCTTAAATAATTTATATAATTGTTGGTCAATGAGAAATTGCCAATAATACTGGTGGTCAATGGAGAAAATTGGGACCACTGTATAATAACTAATCTCTTACATTGGATGTCAGGGGGAAATCCCCCCTTATGTTGGAGATCCATGGAGAAAAGTCCCTTTCCATTGGTGTTGAAGTGACCCATTGAGGAAATCGCCCCCTAACATTGGTGATCATTGAAGGTTGGGAGATCAAACTGCCACTGTACTCTAAATTCCAAGCAAAATCTGGAGGAACCCTGGATGGTCTTACTCTAAAACATCTATTATGAACGAACATGTGCTTCCCAGTCTTGTGGAACTGCAAATCTCCCGCATGCCCTGGCAAACGTATTTCATCTAATGCTGGGACTTGTAGTTCCACAGCAGCTGGAGGCTACATACAGGAAAATTATAGTAAAGAGTGAGCACATGTGAAAAATGAAAGGTATGCTGATATTTGTAGTGCCATCTAAATCTTCTATTGATATACACATTATATTTAGACATGTCACTTACCAGTCATCTTCAGGCTCTGAGCCTCCAGTGGGTTCTGATGTCCCCTGTCAGGGTCCCCCCCAGTCTTCTCCCTCTGTGGGGTGATCTCCCCCTCCTCCTCTCCTGTACTCTTCTCTTGGTTGTCACCTGGGTCTCTGTCTCTGTTTTTACCCCCCAGATCTGAGAGAATGTCCTGGATGAGGAAGGATGTCCGAGGCCGGCTGATGGTGACAGAAGACATGTTGGCAGAAGCTGTCCAGAAAACTTTAGGGTGAGATCAGATACTTAAAGAAGACAGCTACAGGATACTAGTAGATCTGACAGCAGATCATATGGGTGGACTTCATGGGAATCTTATCAAAAAAAGTCTGTAATATGTCCCAGATCTGCAGGATACCTATCCTGATACTTTATCGCATACAGTCATACACCTTCTCTATCTCCTCTACATATAGCTCCCATGCGCTCACCCAGAACTCGCTGATTGGCTGGCCTTACACCCCTGTCCTCCTGCTGATTGGCTAAGCTCACACCCCTGTCCTCCCCTCCCTTGCACTGGACAGGTACAACGGCTCTCGTTCCACCCAGCGGAGGAATGCCGCAAATCCTAAGCACATCGCTACAGACTCTGCGAGCGCTATGGACAGCACAAGTCTATATACACCTTATATACACATCTATTATATTCTCAGTTTATTACAGTCATAAGCTGATATTGTATATGTGCTGAGGCATGCAGAGGTACCTGTGCCAGGTGTGTGTATGTACAGTGTAATATTAATTAGGGGGATCACTGTATCCGCTGATCAGGACACTAAGAAAAGGATTAACTTCTCAGCAGTAATTAGCGGTCATTATCTCCCGGTACTGGGACTTCACTGCTGATTGTATTAGTAATCCTCCTGTCATTTACTATGTGTTTACACTAACCCTGCTTCTTCCTTGATATCACAATGTCATCCCAGAATAGGGGGACAGCAGGGGACCATTCACATGCAGAGTGCCTGAATTCACACGTACAAATGAGTGACACTAATTAGGGATGCTAATGAGATTGAGACATAAAGCTAGACACACATACTACAATTTACAGCTTATAGAAACCCCAGAGGAAAAAAAATCATATATTACTGTTTGCATTGCTTAAAGCTGCACTCTGGGGAAAGCAAAATAGCTCCTTGATAACAAAGTATATCTAGAAGTAATAAACACCTTTCTTGAGTATAGGACTACGCAAGTGTTGAATTATTATACTTAATAACTTGCTGTCTTTTTCTGACATTTATAAAGTTAAAATCAGTATTTTGTTTGCCAAAAATATACTTAGAATCCCCAAACATTGTATACTGTATATATATATATATATATATGGAGAGAGAGAGAGAGAGAGAGAGAGAGAGAGAGAGATCTATATATCTCTATATATATATTTTAGCAGAGACCCTAGAAAATTCACTGGTGGTTGTTGCTATATTTTATGTCGCACTGTATTTGTGCAGAGGTCTTTCAAATGCAATTCTTATGGGGAAAATATACACGTTAATGAATAATAATAATAAAAAAGAACATAATAGTGACCCAAATTTATTGTATAATGTGGAAGATGATGTTATGCTGAGTAAAACCTAACATGTCACGCTTTAAAGATGGTCACGCTCGTGGAATGGCGACAAACTATGGTACTTAAAAATCTCCATAGGTGACGCATTCATTTTTTTTTTTTTTACAGGTTACCCGTTTAGAGTTACAGAGGAGGTCTTATGCTAGAATTATTGCTCTCGCTCTAACGATGGCAATGATACCTCACACGCGTGGTTTGAACACCATTTACATATGCAGGCATGACTTATGTATGCGTTCGTTTCTGCGTGTGAGCACGGAGGGATGAGGCACTTTAAAAAAAAAATCTTATTTATTTTACTTTTTAGATCACTTTTATCCCTTATACAAGGAATGGAAACATCCCCTGTAATAGAAATAAACATGACAGGTCCTCTTTATTGAGAGATCTGGGGTCAATAAGACCCCAGATCCAGCAGTGGCTGGTTCATAAGGGGCGCCACCCCCCCTAATTTCAATGCGCCGGCACCTAATCTCCATGCGGGGTGCCGGACGCATAGATTTCTTTTAGGTTTTTTTATTTTTTAAGCACATTATTAGAGCCTAAGGCTCTAATTGGCTTCAGAAAGGTTGGGCTCAGCACCTTGAGCTTACCCACTTGTGACATTATTGAATCAACATTCACTATTGTCTTCCTGCTTCTCCTCTTAGCCAATCAGGACAGGAAGGGGGTCTTAAGACTGGATTGGCCTGGAGGAGAAGCCAGGGAAGTCGCTGAAGCCGCCTGCGACCTGGATGGGGTAAGTGCAGGGCTGATGGGCGGGTGGGGGGGATTTTGTTTGCTGCCCCCCCAAAAAATTCTCCCCCAAAGGTCCAACTGTGCTCCTTCATCCAGAGTAGAGGCACTCTAATACAGGAGGTGTGTTACTGGTCAGATCACAGGTGGAAACAGAGGGGAGAAAGAGTTTATAAAAGACCAATACAGCCCCCATATTTATTTATTTTTTTTAAACATTTTATTGGGAGAAACAAGGGAAATAATACAAGCACATAGGAAAGTAAAGGACATTCCATCATGTCTTACGGAAACCCATATCCAATCAGCCCCCATATTTAATAATTGTTATACTGCAATATTACATTTTTGTTTTTGGGTTTAATACTGTTTTAACAGATTGAGCTTCTCCGCATAAGTGGCAATTAGAGGGTTGAGACAAACCATTAAATATTGACAGGGGTACTTACAATGGTCATGTTAAATAAATGTGTTGCGCTAAATAAAAAAACAATAAAAAAAACAATGGTCAGCTCTATCACAAAAGGAACAAAAATAAAAAGTTACTGTAACTGTTTAAAGAGTATTAGCTGGATTTGGCGTAAATTTTTTAGGCAAGTCTATCTAAAGCTGGCCATACACTGATAGCAATTTGGAAGATTGGTCAGTGTGTGGTCGTCCCTGCTTGACAGAAGTCAGTTTTTTGATCAACTTCTGTCCAAGGCACATGTTGAAAATGTTTTCTTGACAAGCAGCTGTGGACAAAAATTAACAGTGTATGGGGAGTGTAATCTGCTAGTGCATCTAACACGACCTTCTCCCCAGACTGACAATGCTGCTGTTCACGGGTGGCTCCATTGTTCCTCTATCCAGAGTGGATCCACCCCAGTACAAGAAGTGTCTTATTGGTCGGATCACCAGATGAAAATAAAGGGAAAAAAAGCCTAAAATAAAAAATAAAACTATTACAGTAACTACATCAAAGGACTGGTAAGTTGCAATCTATTAGACATGTGCAGAACAAAAAAATGAGTTTTGTTTTGATCCGTTATTTACATAAATTAATTTAGTTAAATTAGTTGAATCTGTTTAATTAATTTTTGGATCAATTCAAAAAAGAATTAGAAATTCGAATTGTAATAGTTTTTTAATTGTTTTCCAATTTCCAAAGCCAATAAAATAGAAAAGAAGATAAAGGAATAGAATAGAAAAAATAGAGTAGAATAGAAAAGAATATAACAGAAATTGAAAGAATAGAATAAAATAGAGTAAAAAAAAACAAAATGGAATAGAAAATAAAAGAATAGAATAGAATAATAATGATAATAATGCTGCATTAAAGTGTTTGTTCAACGATGCCAGAAGTCTGCCAAGCAAAATAGGTGAGTTGGAAGCTCTGGTGCACGAGGTGAGCTATGATGTAATCGGTATTGCTGAAACTTGGCTTCAGCCCTCACACGACTGGGCAATTATTATTCCTGGCTATGCACTGTTTTGGAAAGACAGGGTAAAAAGGAAAGGGGCGGGCTCTGTCTCTATGTGAGAAGTGATCACAAAGTGAGTGTAAATGAGTACCTAATTGAAGGAGAGTGTTATGTGGCTGAAGATTTATGGGTGGAACTGAAGATAGATGTGTGCAGTTCAAAGTTAATAAGTGGAGTTTGCTATAGACCACCCAATGTTAATGTGGAGGTGGAGACTCAGCTCCTTGCACAGATGGAAAGGGCTGCAAGGGCTGGGACGGCGATAATAATGAGGGATTTTAACTACCCGGAAATTGACTGGAGTAATGGCACTGCTGGGACAGTTAAAGGGCGAAAATGTATAAAGCTATTACAGGACAATTTTATGGTCCAGTTTATTGAGGGCCCGACTAGGAATGATGCTCTATTGGACCTGGTAATCTCAAACCATGCAGAGCTTATTACTAATGTTCATATAAAGGAACATCTGGGTAGCAGGGCCCATAACACAATTTTATTTGATGTTAGCTGTAAGCAAAAAATACATACAGGAAAGATAAAAACGCTTACCTTTAAGAGAGCAAATTTTCCAAGAAAGAGGGCTGCTCTCCAGCTTAGACTGGGAGGGAATATTGGCATCAATAGACACAGAACAGAAATGGGAGTTCTTCAAACTCACTGCAAAGTATATTCCCATGGGCAATAACTTTGTTTAAAAGGCCAAAATTAAAACCTACAAGGCTCACGGCCAAAGTTAAAAAAAACTATTAACAATACAAAAAGAGCTTTTTAAAAAAAAAAAATGAAGGAACACTATTGTCGTTTAAATGTTACAAAGAATATAACAAATTTTGGAAAAAGGAAATCAAGGACGCAAAAATTCAAAATGAATGACAGATTGCAAAAGATAGTAGGACAAACCCCAAAAAATTCTTCAAATATATTAATAGTAAAAAGGTCAGGTCTGAGCATGTAGGCCCTTTACAGAACAATCTAGAGTGGGTGACTGGGGACAAAGAGAAGGCTAATTTATTAAATACTTTCTTCAGTTCTGTGTATACAAAGGGGCATGGGGGAGCTCATGTCCATAATGAAGGTGGTAGTGACGCAGCCCCAAATGCTCCACAATGGCTCAAAAGTGATATGGTCCAGAAATATTTCGACAGAATAAAGGTGGATAAAACACCTGAACCAGATGGCATCCATCCACGGATCCCAAAAGAATTGAGCTCTGTCATTTTAATGCCATTGTATCTAATTTTTAGGGACTCATTAATGATGGAAATGGTACCACTGGATTGGCGTAGGGCCAATGTGGTGCCTATATTTAAAAAAGGATCAAAATCTTTACCAAGTAACTATAGACCTGTTAGTTTAACTTCTATAGTCGGGAAGATACTGGAGAGTTTCATAAAAGACCACATAGATGAGTTATTGCTGGAAAAAAATTATTTGAAGCAACAGACAGCATGGATTCATGAAAGACAGAAGTTGTCAGACAAACCTGATTTCTTTTTTATAAGGAGGTAAGTAAAACCTTGGACAGAGGGATGGCGGTGGACGTGGTGTACTTGGATTTTACAAACGCATTCCATACAGTTCCCCACACATGTCTAATGTGTAAGGCCGCGTACACACGGGCGGACTGTCTGGCCAACTAAGTCCGTCAGACAATCTGACAGACAGTCCGTCCTACTTTTGAATGAACGGACTTGACCACACACGATGAACAGACAGTCCGCTGAAAGCTTGCGCGATGACGTGTACAGCACGTACGACGGGACTAGAAATACGACGTCCAATACACTGCAATGCAACCTTCGGCCGTGTAAATCCTTTCTGAGCATGCGCCATACTTAGTCCGTCCAACTAGCCTACTCACGAGCGGACTGTCCGCTGAAACCAAAGTTGGACGGACAATATTACGGAAATTCCGAAAGACTTAGTCCGCCAGACTGTCCGCTGAAAAAGTCCGCTGAAGCCCACACACGAGCGGACTGTCCGCTGAAACACGTTTCAGCGGACCAAGTCCGTCAGACAGTCCGCCCGTGTGTACGCGGCCTAAGGTAAAGTCTTGGAAATATCAGTTTGGATAGAAAACTGGCTAAAATACAGAATTCAGAGAGTAGTGATTAATGATTCTTACTCTGAATGGTCTAAGGTTATCAGTGGTGTACCCCAAGGTTCAGTGCTGGGACCCTTACTTTTTAAGATCTTTATAAATGATATTGGGTCTGGGATTAAAAATGCCATTTCAGTCTTTGCAGATGACACCAAGTTATGCAGTGGAATAAAGTCAAATTTACAAGCCGACCTCAATGCTCTGTCTAATTGACTATGTGGCAGATGAGGTTTAATGTTGAGAAATGTAAAGTTATGCACTTGGGGGCTAAGAATATGCATGCAGCATACATACTAGGGGGAGTACAACTGGGGGGGATCCATAGTGGAGAAGGATCTGGGGGTTTTGGTAGATCATAAACTCAATAATAACATGCAATGCCAAGCTGCGGTTTCCAAAGCGAGCAAAGTCCTTTCTTGAATTAGAAGAGGTATGGACTCCAGAGAGAGAGATATTCTTCCTTGTATTAACCTCCCTGGCGGTATGATTAGTTCTGATTTTAGGTGCTGAAAGCGGTACAATTATTTTGCATGGAAATTTGGTGTTTTATATTGTAGGCCTGCAATTCTTAGGAATAACTCTCTTAAATCTGTTCAAATCAGAGTCTAGCAGACATCAAGGGTATGATAAAATGTATAATATAATAAATAATGATAATAAATAATAATAAAAAATATTCAATAATGTAATCAAATCCAAAAACACTGAAATTTGCTCATTTGCAGAATTGTCGCTGTCATTAGATTTAGTGTTTGATGACGGATCTCCCCACAAATCGCTATCGCTCAATTGTGCAAGTGATTCTAATTTATTATCGCTGTTTTCTAGCTGGTCTAAAATCACTTTTGACATAAAGGGACAGTTTTTGGTTGCTATGGACAATCTCCAAATTCCAGGCAGAAAAAAACAGTATTTATAATATAAAACTACATGCAGGGCACTGGACAGACCACTAGGGACAAAGGGGGTGTGTATTTTTTTATACAGTACTGTAATCTGTAAGATTACAGTTCTGTATGTGTATTGTGTGTTTTTACTTTTTTGAATTTGGTGCCGATCTCCGCTCCCGTGCGTCGTAACGTTGCAGGGAACGGAGCCCGGCGGCACTCGGGCACTCGCTCACACAGCGTGGAGGACATGGCTGGATCCAGGGGACAAGGTAAGTAACCTCTCCCTGTATCCAGTGATGGGATCCCGAGTCTGGCTCGGGGGTTACCGCTCGTGGTACTGAAATCCCAGCCCGAGCCAGACTCGGGATCACCGCTAGGGAGGTTAAGAGAGGTGTGGACTCCAGAGAGAGAGATATCATGTTGCCCCTGGACAAATCATTAGTAAGACCTCATCTGGAATATACAGTTCAGTTTTGGGAACCAGTTCTCAAAAAAGGATATTGGGGAACTGGAGAAAGGGCAGAGAAGGAAAACCAAACTGATAAGAGGCATGGAGGAGCTCAGCTATGAGGAAAGATTAGAGGAACCGATCTTTGTGTTCACTACAAAGTTGTTGGTAAAAAAACAAAGGAACATTGTATAATCAGGCTTATGTGCCTCACCTATTCCCTCTCATTTCCTTTTGTTTGAGCAGTTCATGTTAGTTGCAGTCACTTGCACTGCTCTATGCATTACAACTCCCATAGTCAATAGTCCTTAGTCCATCTCGGGAGTGAGAAAGAAAGGGTGGCTGCATTCCTACATACATCGGGACCACCAAGAACAATAGTAGCCACCGTCTAACAGGAAGTCAGATCACAGCAGCAAAAAAAAGAAGTTGAAGGATTTGGAAGAGGCTGAGAGCAATAGAAGGGACTTTTTGGAGCAGAGCTCCCCTGCTGCTTTTGGGTGGGGGCGAGTGGGTACCTGGTTTCGACAGGTACCCATTCCCACTTCCAACTCAGACCACTGTGGTAATCTGAGCAAGGCATTCAGCCCCCCTCCTCCCCTGCAGTCTTCTGGGACACATCACAGGTCCCAGAGGACTACAGGACCATTCACAAGGAGCAGCATGACTCACACAATGCGCAGTAGGAAACTGGCTGTGAAGCCCCAAAGGCTTCACTTCCTGTTTCCCTTATTTTAGATGCCAGCGCCTGCACCCAAAGTAAATGAAAGAATCGGCTCAGGTGAAGACATCGCTGTATCCCTGGACAGGTAAGTGTCCTTATCCTAAAAGTCAGCAGCTACACTATTTGCAGGTGCTGACTTTTACATTTTTTGGAGGGAGCCTGGAGCTCCTCTTCAACCACTTCCCACCCGTGATATAGCAGAATGATGGCCGGAAAGTGGTTAAGTTATTCTGACTTGACATCATATGACATCCAGCAGAATAATCCATGATTGCTTGCTCGCGGGTGCATGCAGCTCTTCGATCATTGGTGTGGTGTGTCAGTCTGACACAGCACATCACCGATCTCAGTAAAGAGCCTCTGATGTAGGCTCTTTACCATGTGCTCAGCTGTGTCCAATCACATCTGATCACAGCATAAACAGGAAGAGCCATTTATCGGCTTCTCCTCCACTCGTACTGACAGACTCGAGCAGAGGAGAGCCGATCTGCTGCTCTTTTGACTTGGGAGTCTGCGCTGATTATCAGTGCAGCCCCCCCAAGGATGCCCACCCGTGTCCAACCAGGAATGCCCACCCAGGACCACCGGGTATGTCCACCTGGGTTGCCAATCAGTGCCCATTACAGGTGCCAATCAGTGCCCATCAGTAATGCCTGCCAGTGCCTCTTCATCAGTGCTGTCTATCAGTGCCCATCAGTGCCACCTATAAATGCCCATCAGTGCGGCCTTTCAGTGCAATTCAGTGTTGCCTATCAGTGCCCATCAGTGCTGCATATTAGTGCTTTCATCATCAGTGCCCATCAGTGCCACCTCATTAGTGCCACCTCATCAGTGCCTGTCAGTGCAGCTTCATCAGCGCCCATCAGTGGAGGAGAAAATTAACTTATTTACAAAATTTTATAGTTCCAAAAATGGGTAACTGCTGCGCTTATCACACTTTACACGAATAGTAATATCCTTTGAAAGCAGCCAGCACAATATTGATGAACAACAGCACAAGATAATATGCAATGGGTGCAGCGCTTATTAAATGAGTCCACTGGGTTTTGGTCCATAGTAGATATTAGAAACAACATATATAATAGAGTAGTCACTGGATACGGACAGGAAAGAGAAACCACTACCGGAAACCTGATCACACTGCCGCTTACTCTCCTCTTCGGACCCTCATAACAAAGGTCAAATAGGCATTGGAAGGTAAATGAAGACCCCTCAATCTCAATAGGTCTCAACCAAACAGGAAAAGGCAGATAGGCAACTTGGTCTCAACACTTCACTCCTGGTGATCCGACCATCAATTTTTTTCTTAACTTCTGGACCAAGTGGTTAAGGCTTACACACCGTGTGTGGGCTCCATTGGACTTTTTCCATTGGAATGTCCAACCAACAAAGTTTGAGAGCTGGATATAAAATTTTCAGACAACACTTTGTCCGATCGTTTGTAGAGAATTCCAATCGGACAAAGTGCCACACATGCTCAGATCAAAGTATGAGAGCAAAGCTATTGGCTACTAGGCTGAACATAGTTCCGTTGGAATGAACGAACATCATCAGAACGAACGAATGTCATTGCGTTCCGAACTATCGGATTTTCCGACGACTTTGTCCGACCGTGTGTATGCAACACCAGTTTCGGACAAAATCCATCTGAAAAAATCAGACGGATTTTGTGGTCGGAATTTTCGACCGTGTGTACAAGGGCTTAAATTCATTGTCAGGGTTTTATTGCCATCTTTGTCTGGGTTTGTGTAGTGGGACACTATGGTGTTGATTTACTTAAAACTAGAGAGTGTAAAATCTGGTGCAGATCTGCTAAGAAACCAATCAGCTTCCATTTTTTTTTGTCAAAGCTTAATTAGAGAAGCTGAAGTTAGAAGCTGATTGGCTACCATGCAGAGCTGCACTAGATTTTGCACTCTCAATTTTTAGTAAATTAACCCCTATGTAACCAGCAAATAAACCCCTAGTGCTGCTCTGCATTAGATACAATCAGGGCCTTTTTCTCAGACAATAGGTGCAAGTACTCTCCCTTTCACCTCTTGTCTCCATCCCCTACCCACCTCCGAGCAGGATCCTCTGCATTTAGGAACAATAGATCCCCCCCAGCAACAACAGATTCCCACCAGCAACAATAGATTCCACCCAGAAACAATAGATCCTGAAGCAACAATGGACCACTCCCCCTAAAGCAACAATAGACTCCCCTGCAACACTAGATCCCCCAGCGACAATAGATCCCCCCAGCAATAATAGATTCTACTCCCCCCAGCAACAATAGAACATCAGCAACAAAATACTACCCCAACAACAATAACTCCCCCCCCCATCAACAATATACCCCAATGTAATAATACAGTAGATTTGCCAGTAACAATAGACCCCTCCTCCCAGCAACAAGTGACCCCCCCAGTGACAATAGATCCTCCAGCACCCCATTCAGTGCTATTGAAGCAACAATGGACCACTCCCCCTCCAGCAACAATAGACTCCCCTGCAACAATAGATCCCTCAGGGACAATAGACCCTCAGTAACAATAGATCCCCCCAGCAATAATAGATTCTACTCCCCCCAGCAACAATAGACCCTCAGTAATAAAATACTACCCAACAACAATAACCCCCCCCCCCATCAACAATATACCCCAATGTAATAATACAGTAGATCTCCCAGCAGCCAGTAACAATAGACTCCTCCTCAATAGTAGATCCCTCCCAGCAGCAAGTGATCTCCCCCCCCCCCAGCGACAATAGATCCTCCAGCACCCCATTCAGTGCTGGAGATACTGGAACTGCGTTCCCCATGTTCCAACTGAAAAAAAAGCCTTGGATACAATGCAAAGGAAATTAAATCTATTCAATATAAATCTGTGCAGAAAATAAAAAAATCAGTTAACAAATAGGAAACAGGGACGAGAGATTTAAGGTGCAGAAAAATTACTTAACCGCTTCAGCCCCAGAAGATTTTACCCCCTTCCTGACCAGAGCACTTTTTGCAATTCGGCACTGCATCACTTTAGCTGACAATTGCGCCGTCGTGCGATGTTGCACCCAAACAAAATTGACGTCCTTTTTTTCCCACAAATAGAGCTTTCTTTTGGTGGTATTTGATCACCTTTGCAGTTTTTATTGTTTGCGCTATAAACAAAAAAAGAGTGACAATTTTGAAAAAAAGCTCAATATTTTTTACTTTTTGCTATATTAAATATCCCCCAAAAAAAAAAAAAAAAAAAAAATATATATATATATATATATATATATATATATAAAAACAATTTTTTTTCTCAGTTTAAGCCGATATGTATTCTACATATTTTTGTTTAAAAAAAAATGATTGTTTTTTTTGATTGGTTTTCACAAAAGTTACAGCGTCTACAAAATAGGGGATAATTTTATGGCATTTTTATTATGATTTTTTTTTTTACTAGTAATGGCGGCGATCTGCGATTTTTATGAGGACAGTGACATTATGGCGGACACGTCTGACAATTTTGACACATTTTTGGGACCATTGGCATTAACCCCCCTAGCGGTAATCCAGAGTCTGGCTCGGGGTAGGAATATACTGATAGGAGCGGTAACCCCGAGCCAGACTCGGGATGGCTTCACTCGATGCAAGGGAGGACACAGGGAGCGTTACTCACCTTGTCCCCTGGATCCAGCGATGTCCACCGCGCTGTGCGATCGAGCTGTCCTCCGCTCGATTCACAGTGCCGAATGCCGCCGAGCTCCATTCCCTGCGACGTTAAGGCGCACGGGAGCGGAGAACGGCGGCAAATTCAAAAAAGTAAAAACACACTAAACACACACAGCACTGTAATCTTACAGATTACAGTGCTGTATTAAAAAATACACACCCCCTTTGTCCCTAGTGGTCTGTGCAATGCCCTGCATGCACTTTTATATTATAAATACAGTTTTTTACTGCCTGGAATTTGGAGATTGTCCATAGCAACCAAAAAGTGTAAATTTTTCAGTGTTTTAGGATTTTATTACATTATTGAATAATTTTTATTATTCTTTATTATATTATAAACTTTATCATACCCGGGATGTCTGCTAGACTCTGGTTTGAACAGATTTAAGAGCGTTATTCCTAAGAATTACAGGACTACAAAATAAAAGCCAGATTTCCGTGCAAAATAATTGTACCGCTTTCAACACCTAATTCCAGACTGAATCATACCGCCAGGTAGGTTAATACAGCGATCAGTGCTGTTTGATTGCTGTAAAAATGTCACTGATAGGGAAGGGGTTAACACTAGGGGGCGATCAAGGGGTTAATTGTGTTCCCTAGTGTGTAGGGGGGAGAGGGCTGTGTAGGGGAGATGACAGATCGCTGTTCATACTCTGTATGCACAGATGATCTGTCTCTTCTTCCCTCAGAGAACTGGAAACTGTGTGTTTACACACAGATCCCGATTCTCGGTGTGCCCCGAGCGATCATGGGAGCCCGGCGGTGATCGCGACCACTCACATCGGCTCCTTGGGCAAGCAGGGGGTGCGTGCCCCTAGTGGCCAAAATTGGAAGTGACGTAACATGCTGGCAATTCGCGCATCCGAGCCGTACAACTGCAGTGGCTGGTCGGCAAGCACAGCAATAATAATTTCATCAGTTTTATTAATACGATAAATGGTTTAAAGGGTTAGGCAGTCGTATTACAAAAGTTGGTTGCCTCTACATGTTTTACCATAATCATGGCTTCTTCCTGAGCTTTTGTGCAATATCACTATGTGTAATATCACTTAAATAAAAAAAAAATATTTTAATAAACATGTAAATGAATAACAGAACAATATATATATCAATATACATATGCATATAGAGACCTAACAGGTCTGGGAATCTACAATTCATATATTTACAAAATACAACAGTCATTCGATCATCTGATGAGTGCACCCTCACCCCAAAACTCCAAAGTTACATTCTCTGCCATCAAATCACATTTCTTTACATCTGCTGTAAAACCTGCTTTCAGTGTAGATACTGTTGTGTTTCATAGATGCTTCACGGTGTTCCATCTGTGACCTGTGACATACTATACAGGGTCCAACAACCAATAGTATGTATTAAAATGTGACATCCTGTGTAGATGGGCTGTGATACATTGTCCAGGGTCCAACATCCAATACAATGTACAGTATATATATATATCACATTATAAATGCTCTGTGGTATCTCATGTACTCAGTCTGTGACATCTTGTGTAAATGGCATGTGACAATTTGTGTATGTGGTCTGTGACACACTGTGCCGGGTCTGATAACTAATACAAAATACATGTCACATTGTACATGGTGTGTGACATCTCATGTATGTGGTCTGTGACACACTGGTCAGGATCTTTGACACAATGTACACATTGACTGACACTGGTCACAATCAGGTAAACACTCTCGGACTGTCACACATTAGACTCGTTAGGAAGATGAAAACATTTGTACAGATGTCTTCTGTTTTGGAATTATGTTCTTTTTTTGTGTCACGTCGTCCATTCTTATTGTGGTGATGAGAGTATTGTGTTAATACGGGGGAAATGTTCATGTATGTAAAATTTTATAGTGTCAGTGCAAGTATAACTAAACCCAAGAAAAAAAAGTGTAACATTAAAATTAGAAAAAAAGAGGTTTAACCTTAAACTACGTAGAGGGTTCTTTACTGTAAGAGCAGCAAGCATGTAGAATTCCCTTCCACAAGCGGTGGTCTCATCGGGGGCATCGATAGTTTAATGAAACTATTAGATAAGCACCTGAATGACCGCAGCATACAGGAATATACAATGTAATACTGACATATCACACACCTAGGTTGGACTTGTGTTTTCTTTTGGCTGCAACTTCTATATATTGCAAGGTGTCCTTGTCACTTCCTGTGAGCTGTACGGAAGAATATTATTATTATTATCCATGATTTATATAGCGCCGGCAGTTTATGCAGTGCTTTACAATGTAGAGGGGGACAGCATAATTACAGTACAATACAAAACGGACAGGAGGGCCCCCGCTCGTAGAGCTTACATTCTATCTTCCTTCCTAACTATCGTCTGTAAACTACAAACTGTTTTGCCCCATTTAATGGAGATGAAGGAATACAAACATGTTTATATTCAATATCAGGTGAGCAGCTTAGGGTGACAACCATGGTTCCCTCCATTGATACAGTGGAGGGGTGACGTAGCCACCCAAGGAGGGGAAGTGTGTTATTTGCCAGATTCCCAGGTGAATATAAAGCAAATAAAGCTGGAAAAAGGAAAGATGAATGCAGCCACCATACCAATGACTAGTAAGCTGCGATATATTACATTTTTGGTTTGGATACACTTTAGGAGTTATTTATTATTATGTGCAAGTATACCCTCTAATGCGCCTTATTACTTTAGTGATCAAAATGAAAAACCAATAATGAGTCAATATGTTTAAGGTAAGAATAATTTCTGACAGTTATTCTCATGTAGTCTTATAATAAAAAGTATGGGATCTGTTCTTGCTTGCTTTGTTATTGAAGGTACAATCCCTTGTTTTCTACATTAGTGAGTCACACACCAAGGCCAAATATGTGGGTATGAAGTCTGATCCACTGAATTGATCCTCCTATTTTCTACCTATGGTTTTGCATAAAACAATATTTACACCTTACTAAAGGCAGCACAGTGACTTAGTGGTTCACACTAGGGGTGAACTTAGGTGTGGTCCAAATTTATTAGTCATGGTTGGGCCAATGAGCTGGGTGGGAGATTCCTATATACAAAGTGGTGCAGATGCTCAAGACATCATTGACCTAAGATGACCATTTGGCCATATAAAGAGTGTGAAATTGATCAAATGATACTAACTAAAGGGTTTGAATGAACTTGGGTGTGGACTGAACCCAAGCCTATTACTAGTCAGCACATCTGCTTTGCAACACTGGGGTCCATGGTTTAAAGTCTGGCCAGGATACATTGCATGGAGGTTGCAGGTTCTCCCTGTGCTTGCATGGGTTTCCTCCCACACTCCAGAGCCATGCTAGGTTAATTGGCTCCTGTCTATATCCTGTATGTATGTAAGTGAGATAGGACCTTAGATTGTAAACTCTTTGAAAGCAAGGGATCATATGATTATACGAAGAGTAAAGCACAGTGTAAATTGTTGGAGCTATATAAAAATCAGCAATTCATTAATGAATAATTCCTTGTGGTTGTCCATTTCTTCTGTGTGCTGTACATACCGGTACTTCTCCCTGTCTATATAGAAGAGTAGTATGAGGACAATGTTTTCATACTAGCATAGTGACAGCTATCATTAGCCAGAGGCGACACATCGTAATTAGACAGATAATTACAGTCAGTCAGCGGGCACAGACTGGCAGCCAGTGGTCAGGGCAGCTTCCTGGGAATAATCCTGCCAGTAGTGGTGTTTTGGTTTCAGACTCTGCTATTCTTACAGCTTCCTTTTCACAAATAAGAGCATTTCCACAGCAGAGCTTTATGGATTAAAGCTGAATAATATAATAATATATACATATGTACTGTGTGTGTGTGTTGTAAACAGGAAGAATGAGTATAATGCGCCACTAGGAGCTGTGTCTGGACAGACCTGATATCAGAATATATGACGTATCTCAAATGCTTATTCTCCAGCAATTCCTCCTCCTGCCTCTGCTGTATATACTATAGATCCACATGAACATAGTACAATTGGATGAGATGCCTGCAGAAAAGGATAGTTTTCAAAGTTATAGAAGTACAGCCAAAGCTCATTTGGCTGTATTTTTGTGGATCACATGAGTGCACTATGGTGTGCACTCCTGTGACATGTTTTCAGCAGACAGCGGGGTGAAGCCCACTGTTGGCTGACATCACAGAGCTAGTCCAGGCTTGGAAGGATCGCGATCATATGGTCAGGATCCGCTTACATGCCTGGACCAGAACCTGGTCGAGCTTCCGAGTTCCGTAGCCGGCCGTTCCTGCGCCCTCCACAGCCCAGCTCTCCAGTGAGCATGGAGTGCAGAACAGAGAGCTGGAGACTGACAGTCACCAACTCTCTGCTTGCTGAGCCCTGAGAACTGAGCGATCTGCGGTGTTTGATTGCTCGGTTTCCAGCCATGGAGCCGGCAGGGGAAAGATGCAGCATCGGACCGATGTTGCATCTACCTAGGTAAGTAAGTCACCATGTAAGACATGTCACCATGAAATTTATGGTGACATGTCTTACAGTGACAGTACAGTACTCAATATAATCTGAGCATACAATCTTTGTACACTCAACTTTATATTTACCAAAACTATGTAATATATGGACCAAACTACACTGATCAATCAATCTGTATCTAATCAGGAAGACCCCTGCACTACATAGTTGTTGGTAGTGCTAAAGGAGAATATACAATTGCATTGTAATGTGTGTGGTGCTATGTAAGGCTCACGCTTTGTAAATGACTCATCTACACTTCTGCTCTTAAATAATAACGGCATTCTTTTATTATTCGCTTAATTATTTATTTAAAAGTCAGCAGCTACAATTACTGTAAAAATAAGGTACATACCTGTGCCTGGGGTCCAGCTCTGTTTTCCCACAGCCAGTTCTTATTACCACTGCTGGTCTCTGGTGCTGCCATTTTGGATATGCAAGCCACATTTCTAAGGAATCACATTTCTAAGGAATCACAGCCAGCTCCCCACGGTGCTGCTACTCCTAGGATGTATTGCGACGTGATGCAACTAACTGAGACGTGGGCAGTCCACATCCTTCTCGCCTAAGGTGAGAATTGGGGAAGTGGGAGTGGGTACCTGTCATAAAAGGTACCTGTTCCTCTTAAAAAAAAAAAAATCTAAAGTGTTAGGGATGGGGGAGGGGAGTTGAATAGGTGGCACGTTTACTTTTGAGTGGATGTCCACTTTAATGGTGACCTTACACACTACGAAAAAATATTAAAAACTCCTGCTTGCTGCATGTAAATCATGTAAAACAGTAAAACACATAAAAAGTATATAGGCAACAACAGTCCCTAAGGGCTTTGCCACACAGGATCTTGATTGACTCACTGAATAATGGGGATGCCCAAGGCCCAACAGTTTGCAGATATTTACAGGGATGGCAAAGACCCATGACAATTGCGAACAATCATGCAATAGTGTAAATATTAGTAAGTATCATAAACGGAGTGAATAGGAATGGGATTTTTTATGCGTATATTATAAACCAAACATTAGATATCAATTAATATGTTACAGTTTACCATATATAAAATAATTTTTGTGAAAATTAGTAAGTATCACTGATCACGTTAATTTGTGATCAGTTTATGCCGATGCAGGGCCATTCAACAGGTTATTCTTTCCTGAAGAACACACTTTCTTCACTCCTCTACTGCTCTGTTCAGATGCTGTAAACAAAGAAATACCTCATACTTCCAAGTAGGAAGGGGCATGTGACTCTCACAATGTGGTTGATTTGCTAAAGGCAAAAAGACTGTACACTTTTCAACGTGCAGTTGCTCCAGAACTTAGTAAATAAGGTAAGACTTCACAGAGAATATCCAATCACATGCAAGGAATACATTTTTTTTTTAATTTTTAAAATTCATTTTTTTTTTAATTAACACAATCAAATATGTGCTAATTTAATAAGCTCTGGAGCAGCTGCAGTTTGCCTTTAGTAAATCAACCCCAATGTGACAGTACTGGCCCAATCACATGGGGAGAATCTATAGCACTGTCTAAGCTATGACTTGGGTGACTTGTCTATACAAGCCAGATACTCCTGCTCTTAGCTTCTGAACAGCAGAAGTTGAGTGTATACTTCTAGAGAGGGGGGGTTTAAGAGAACCTGTAGCTTTTGCCTGCAGGGGCAAAACACACATTCATTTAAAAGTGTTGAATGATCATTCTAGAAGGGTGTCCGCCTGTCAAGTGATACAATAGAGAAAACTTGTAGGACATTTTGGATACTCTTTTTGAGACACTAACCTTGAATGTGTAATTCACTTAATGAAGTCATTTTACGTCACGTTAAAGCGGGATTCCGCTGACCTATAATTTTCTTTTTTTTGTGTCTCATTGCTATACGTTTAAAGTATTATGCTATCACTCACTTCTTGCAACTTTTATATCCGTTGCTTGCCGATTTCATCCATGAGGTAAACTTATAAAAATTCCTCCCGGCGGTTTCCATTTTTATTGTGGGCATTTGAAGCCCACAAGCACTGATTTCCTGGAGGCGGTGAATGCTGTGCTCCCAGCATTCACCGCTCGATCCCGCGCATGCTCAGTGATATCAGTGAGCAGCGCCGTAGAATTTCGGGTTGCCATCACAACGGGCGGCGTCGCCGGAATCTCACGAGATTTCGGCATGACGGCATCCCCCACGGATTCTTGGGAAGAATCTAACAAAGCTCCCAGGGGTCTTTGCGAAGCCGGGGAAAGGGGATAAACACGCCTACTCCCAGGGAGGAGAGCCCGGAAGACATTATAATAATTACTACTAAAAAGTAATTACTGCGTAATAATTTTTTTTAATGGTCATTTCAGCATATATGGTCCAAAGTGATTTAAATAACATTAAGTTGCAATTTTGAGTACAAAACCGCTTTAATTAAGTTATTAAGATTTGGCACACCAGCTAGGCAACTAACATTTTCTGAGGGAGGCCAGCAATGGCAGCCTCTATATTTCTTTATATTCTCTCAACAAAGGTTTCCTTCAAATGTATCAAAGATGAGGTGAAGATGAAGTGAAGGTGAGGTGAAGATGAGGTGAAGATGAGTTGAAGATGAGGTGAAGGTGAGGTAAAGATAAAGTGAAGGTGAGGTGAAGATGAGGTGAAGATGAGGCGAAGGTGAGGTGAAGATGAGATGAAGATAAGGTGAAGGTGAGGTGAAGATGAGGTGAAGGTGAGGTGAAGGTGAGGTGAAGATGAGGAGAAGGTGAGGTGAAGATGAGATGAAGATGAGGTGAAGGTGAGGTGAAGGTGAGGAGAAGATGAGGTGAAGGTGAGGAGAAGATGAGGTAAAGGTGAGGAGAAGATGAGGTGAAGGTGAGGTGAAGGTGACGAGAAGATGAGGTGAAGGTGAGGTGAAGGTGAGGTGAAGATGAGGAGAAGGTGAGGTGAAGATGAGATGAAGGTGAGGTGAAGGCGAGGTGAAGATGAGGTAAAGGTGATGAGAAGATGAGGTGAAGGTGAGGTGAAGATGAGGTGAAGGTGAAGTGTTGCATAGGGATCCTCTACCAATAGAGAAAAAAAACCTTAGTGGAGTAAAATGGCTTGGGTTCAATGCTCTCCACAAAGTGGGGGGGGGGGGCCCTCAAAAATATGGATCTCTCAAACTGAGTAGTCCTTATACAGTTACACCAAAAAGATTGCCAAACAAATAAGTAGAGGACTAATATTGGTTCAGTAAATGACCATGGAAACATCAACCAACATCCAATGCATTTTGGGGCTCATAGTTCCCGCTTGTTCTTTAAATACTGGGGTTGTTTGCTTACAGTGTGAAAAGTCAGATGCGACCGGGATCAGTGAAAGAGTAAATCATTGCCAGTCTCTTGATTCACTAATCCTGGTCATGTCTGTTATTTCTGTGGTCAATTATTAAATCAATAAATCACTGTTGGGCTCTTGGATCCTCAGACTCGGTTCACACCTATGCGTTTTTTAATGCTTTTTAAAGAAAAGCACTACAGTCCATTTAACAATTTGTCAATTAACCCTTCCTTTTTAGATTATAAGCTCTAAGGAGCAGGGCCCTCTGATTCCTACTATGCCAAATTGTAATGTACTGTCTGCCTTTATTTTGTTAAGCCCTGCGCAGTTTGGCGCTATATAAAACCTGTATAATAATAATAATTTGTTTCAATATTTTTTATTAAGTTTCGAGAGAGTATGACACACCATGGTTTTCCCACACAGGGGCAATATTAAACAGGCACATACAAAATAAAAAGCGTATGTACGTAGAATGATTAACATAACTATAAACTGAAAAGGGTCAGGGTAGAGGAAAGGTAAATAGCACAAGTTATACTGTATTGTCCCCTAAGGGAAATCATTCTCCATGTAATAGCTGTCATATCAAGAATGAAGAGGAAAAGAAAGACAGAGGAGAATTAAAAAGGGGGGAAAGAAGAAAACGAAAGAGAGAGAAAGGCCCCAGGAGAGGGCAAGTACCACAGGCGCGGGTCCCGCATAAGCAAAGTTTAAAGTCGATCATAGCTAGTCGGGGACAGAGACGGGCAGGAGTACGTCATCTAAGGGTCCAAAACTTTTAAGAATTTTGCATGTGAATCCTTCAAAATACTAGACATCTGCTCATCCACCATCAGTGCGGTCATTTTGGCCTTCGCTCCCTGGAAAGCAACAGATGGAGTCTTCCAGGCCTGGGCTAGATTTCGCTTGGCAGATATAGAAAGGTATGATGCCAATTTCTGCTGAAGCGTGAAAAGACCTGGTATAGGACAATGTAAAACAGCCAGTCAGGCATCTTTAAGCATTGTTACATGAAATAAGGATTGCAATAGGCCAAAGACTCTGGACCAGAAGCCGATCAGACGTGGGCATGACCACCATATATGTATGACACCAGCACACTGACCACAATTCCACTGTCACTGCTACCAGGGTTAGCGTGGGCAAGCCTTGCTGGGGCCCAGTACAATAATAATAATAATTTAACATGATTTCTTATGGAAAGTGTTCACATTTATGCCTTTTTTAGCTGCTGTGATTTTAGAAAGGGTCAGGGACTTTTTTAACAGCAAAATGGTGTGTTTTTGGTTCAATAGACTATAATGGAGAAGCTGCAGAAAAGTTTGTTGTGTGTTTTGCTACGATTTGCATGTTGCATTTTTTAATCCACCCACCAACAAATTGGGGGGAAAAAAAGCATAATAAATGGAAAACACAGACTGCATAAAAAAAGTGTGAAAGATGCGTAAAAAACGTGTGCAAAAAGCACTGCAGAAACGGATCAAAACCAAACTGCATAGGTGTGAACCAAGCCTTAAAGCGGAGCCTCACACAAAAGGTGAAGTTCTGTTTTAGGGACTCGTCCCCTGCTCCTCTTGAAGAATTGGCACTTTTGAGGAGCGGGGTACCCCGATTTTGACAGGTACTTGCAACCTAGCCTAGGCAGTCGGAAATTAAAGTTCAGCTACCTGCCTCCCCTCCCCCCTCGCAGTCTTTTGGGACCTGTTAGTCACTCTTTTACTGATCCCAGTTGCATATGACTTTTCACAAAGTAAGCAAACAACCCCAATACTTAAGCCACAAAGAATGTGGGAGAACTGCGCAGTGCTATTCACGCATGCACAGTGGGCACCCGGGTAGGAACAAAGATAGTGGGTGCAACTGACTAGGGTGAGCACATCACTGGATTGTGGGACAGGTGAGTGGCTTTTTTTTTGTTTTTGTAGCTGCTGGCTTTTATTTTTTTTCACAGGAGACTGGAACTCCTCTTTAAAGTGTATATCAAGGCAAAAAAAAAAAAAAAACATATGCAGTACATGTCCTCAATACATGCCTATTTTCCAAAAAATGACCTGCCAGAAATGCATTCAGTTCCTGTTGTAGGCTAATAACACACAGCATTATTGCGGACAAAATGGTATAAGCCCTGCCCATTTGTATTTTGCTAACACAAACCCTCCCTTTGTATAATTTAAATATTAAATTTTTTTTTTAAATACGTTTTTTATTCATTGAATTAGTATAAATATTTTTTAAATCTGTGGAAAGCTGCATTGTGCACATTGTGAATGGCATGTTTTACCCAGGTACATTGATATCATAGGCTGACTCCACAAAGAGAAAGGGATCTGCTGGTTGTGTAAACTGCTGACCAGTGACTACTAAGCGCTTTTTACTGGAAGGACTGGTCTGTAATATACACAGTGTAACAGTACACTTCCACATCAGTGCTTATCACCCCATGGAGGCACTTTGTACTGATTTATAGGTCTATTCAACCCATACTGTATTTAGTGAGTCTGCCCAGTGTCATGGCCTCTGATCTCAGCTCCCCCTAATTAGTGTGCAGACTGGGTGGGCTCCGCACAACTCCTTCTATCTGTTCAACAGCTTAAGAGCCCCTCACCTGCAGCACACATTGTAGTGTTTGTTTGGAGGAGCCCATGATGACCCTCAGCTCCCCGCTCAGGAAAGTGTCAGACATCTTCCCACCCTATGTACTCTGCTGGGAGCCCTCCATACTGGGAAGAAGTGTGTCTAATTAGCTGATTTATTGCATCTCACTGACATATATTGCCTCTCTTAGCACATACTTTTAGAACAGGCCAAATAACCTTTGTAGGATTTCATTAGTTATAGACAAACTTAGTAATAGGAAATTCATATTTTAACACTCGGCTGAATGTAAAAATTACTTAAACTGTGTATTTGTGAAGATCATTGCCTATATAAAATATATTTGTATTGCCCATATTTTTATTTTTATATTGCCTGGGTGATGCAGTAGAAAGCAAGGCCTCATGCACATGGCATTAAAAAAACGCAGATTTCAGGGGTCTGGCATTTTGTTTTTTTGCCTTTGAATGCAGCTGCATTTTAGCTAATGTGCCCATGCACAGGTAGGCATTTAAATACATATGTGCATGCTGTTTTCAGAGGCATTAAAAAATGCCCCGAACTGCTGGAGAAGCATATTTGCATTTTTTATACTTAAGCACACAAAAACGCACCTAAAAGTGTGTAAAAGCACATAAACACGTGTAAATGTATTTTAATGGCTAGAATAACTAGAATAACTAGCTACTAACTTACACCTCTAAATGCCATTCTCATGTAGATGCGCATAAACTTGTGTAATTACATGCCAAAATAAACATCTTTTAAGCTGTTTTTTTTCTGCCAGCTCCTGGCATAGAAGTATTTTAATACACCCGTGTGCATGAGGCCTAAATTGCATTGTAGTGTTCTTAAAGACATCTTAGAAAGTGTGTGGTCCTGTTCATGGTATCATAGTACTTAATATACTGCCTTGTTTCTGGTGTCATGATAGCAGGGGCGGACTGACAACTCATGGGGCCCCCGGGCATTAGGAGATTATGGGGCACCCAGGCAATCAGAGATTATGGGGCCACACAGTATACACACACACAGTATACAATCACACAGACATGTTTCTATTGGCTGAGAAGGTACTGGAGAGGTGGGGCAGCTATAATCTCAGGATTTTTAGACCAAAAGGATGTCGGTAAGGGACATTTCAGAGACAGATGTAAGGAAAACACAAATGTTTACATACTGTCACTGCTTTTACTGAGGCTGGCAACCCTGATGAGGCCCCCTAGTGGCTTGGGGCCCTCGGGCAGTGCCCGAGTGGCCGAATGGTCAGTCCACCCCTGCATGATAGTCAATATACTGCCTTGCTGTGGGTGTAATGGGGGTATATATATATATATATATATATATATATATATATATATACACTGCCTTGCTCCTGGTGTCATGGTAGTCATTATATTGCCTTGCCATTGGTGTAATGGTGGTAAATATACTTCCTTGTTCCTGGTGTCATGGTCAGTGGTGTCGCTATGGGGGACACACACTAGAGGGGTGACACCATCAAGTAAGAAGCCACAATGTCCCCCCCCCCATCCATGTCGGCCGGAAACTAGCCCACCCAGCACCCTGCAGGGCACTGTGGCAGGTAAGACAGGAGAGAGCCTGATGGTGGGTGGGGTTAGAGTTGCCACCTCATCCCTTTAAACCTGAACACAACTGAATTACACAGGTTTTGAGGCTAATTAAATGCAGATAAGGCACCAAGTGAGTTTAATTATCACCTTACTCAGACACAGAACCTGTGTAATTAATATGTGCTCAGTTTTAAAGGGATGAATTGGCTACCCTAGGTGGGGTGATACCATGTTATACCACACCAAGTGATACCAACCCTTGTGACGTCACTAGTTATGGTGGTAAAAAAACAGCCTTGCCCCTGGTATAGTGGTGTTGAATATCCTCATTGTCCTGGTATAATGGAGGTGAAGAAATATGAGCCAACCTCTAAGTGCTCTGATTGGAATTATGCTAATAGATATTTCTGGATTTTGAGACTTTACAGACGCTCTGTAACACTCTTGAAACATAATTTTTTGGTTGCTATAAAAGTGTCCTTTTCATATTCAAACATGGTATGCAAGTGGGGCCACCCGCCCTTTCACAACAGCAGCCTTCTATAATTTGGTCTAATCGTTGTATGAATATATGCGTATGGTATACAGGATGAGCCTTATCCATGGATGTACAGTGATATGGCTTGTCATTTAAACACATTGCAGGTCTGAAAAGAACCTCCATGGGAATTGGTCTGATATTGAAACATTAACATAGGCTTTGACACTGTTCACAACAGCATCCATGTATTTGTCTTATAGAGAATAGGGTACCCGTTGTATCTCTCATGGCATGGCATTGGGTGCAAAGTGTGCTTTATCAGAACCATCCCTCAAACTCAAGATAGGCTACCAATTCTTGGTCAATGTGTCCAGCATTGGACAGCAGTAGACTATGGACACATGGACAGGAAAAGAGCAGGGAAGTTACAGGTGGTGTCATGTAGTGTTTGTCTTTTTAACTAATTAGCTTCATGCTACTTAAGTCACTAACACCATTGTATGTGTGTGTGTGGGGGGCAGGGGGAGAGTGGCAGGGTGACATCACCCTGTTTTCCTCCTGTGGATTGTTATCAGGAGTGGTAGGATCATCAGATGGGGTGTAATTAGAAGATCACACATTGAGCTGCTGATGGCTGGGTCAGATAGCCTCCTCTGCAGACACAATCTACAGCTAATTGTTTTTAATGAGTCAGGTTTGACAAGCAATTAGGACAATTACTTGTTTTCTCTGACCACAGAAACAAGCAGCATAATGCCTCCCTAGAACCATCCCATCCAAACTCAGCTGAACTTACATTATAATAATCTTTCAATTAATGATTCCCACGCACAGTTCCCAGTTCCCAAAGTGATATTGGATTTAAAAAGAAGTGGAGCTATTTAGGAATAATGAGAACTACTTCAGGTCCGGAAGGTTTCACCTCTTCATGATCAGGTTTTTTTGCCTTTCAGCACTGCGCTAATTTAACTGGTGATTGCGCGGTCATACAACACTGTACCCAAACAAAACTGATATATTTTTTTTTACACAAATAGAGCTTTCTTTTGGTGGTATTTGATCGCCACTGAGTTTTTTCTTATATAAGTGTAAAAAGACTGAAAATTTGGGGGAAAAAAATTCTTTCTGCTTTCTGCCATAAAACATATCCAATAATAATAAAAAAAATTCATAAATTTAAGCCAAAATTTTATATAAACAGAAAAAGACAGAAAATGTTGAAAATAAAAAAATGTTTTTGCTTTCTGCCATAAAACATATCCCATAGAAAAAAAATATTCTTTATAAATTTAAGCCCAAATATTATGTAAATGAAAGAAGACAGAAAAGATTAAAATAAAAATATTTTTTGCTTTCTGCTATAAAACATATAATATTTCTTCATACATTAAAGCCAAAATGTATTCTGCTACATGTCTTTGGTAAAGAAAAAAATCCCAATAAGTGTATACTGATTGGTTTGCATGAAAGTTATAGCTTCTACAAATGATTTTATATATACTGGAATTTTATTTTTATTTTTTTCTATACTAGTAATGGCGGTGATCAATGACTTATAGTGGGACCATGATAGCGCGGCGGAAAATCTGACACTAACTCAGGGGTGGACTGACCATTCGGCCACTCGGGCACTGCCCGAGGGCCCCGAGCCACTAAGGGGCCCCATCAGGGTTGCCAGCCTCAGTAAAACCAGGGACAGTATATAAAAACCTGTGTTTTTTTTTACTTCTGTCTCTGAAATATCCCTTACTGACATCCTTTTGGTCTAAAAATCCTGAGATTATAGCTGCCCCACCTCTCCAGTACCTTCTCAGCCAATAGAAACATGTCTGTGTGTATACTATGTGATTGTATACTGTGTGTGTATACTGTGTGGCCCCATAATCTCTGATTGCCTGGGGGCCCCATAATCTCCTATTGCCCGGGGGTCCCATGAGTTGTCAGTCAGCCCCTGCACTAACTGACACTGGGTGGGGATTGACTAACTGTCACTGCCATCACCAGTAACACTAATACAGTGATCAGTTCTAATACTATACACTGTCATTGTACTAAATACACTGGCTGGAATGGGGTTAACATCTGGAGCAATGAAAGGGTTAAGTGTGTGCCTAACAAGTGTAATGTGTGCAATATGTGCTGCTTTAACTAGTAGATGTCGCTGATTGTCGCTAGACACTATGCTCATAGGATTTGATTGACAACATCAGGAGCCAATGGCTCCCACTGCTTCTTGAAACTCTTGTGAGAAGAGAAAGACAAAGGGAGAAGACCTGCAGATGAGCACAGTGCTGGATCCATACAGGACTCAGTTAGGTGTTGGAGCAGGGGGGAGGTGGAAAGGCACAGCAAGTGGCTAAACCGTTTTTATCTTAATGCAAGGAATAGGGAAAAAATGTTTTAGGCAGGCTATACATGAAGCAAAATTCTTTCCTGCAACCACGGGTTGCAGGAAAGGAATTTGCTTGATTCCTCCTGGAGGAGACAGTGATTATTGCTAGAGGCTATAGCAGCCGCTAGTGATAATCATAGGTAAAACCTACATACTGGTTGTACTTACGTTGAACGATGGATCAACTTGGTACATTCAGCCTGACCATACACCGTTCGAATCTCAGTTGGTTTGTGCTGAACAGGTCGAGATTTGAACCATGTATGGCCTGCCTTAGCTTTCGCACCACTTTAGCACATGATAAGACAGTACTACAATGTCAAGTCTGGATGGGCCTTTGGGCTCGTTCACACCAAGTGCGCTGAGCTTCATTGACTTTCAATTGGTCTTTATGTGCCCCGTTCCCACTAAACAAATGTGTTGGTGTGTGTTGTGTTAAAATGCAGCTGTCTGAATTTTTTTATGTAGAGCTGTTCACAACAATATGTTACAATGCACATTAGTGAATCACAACACGTAGCTTTGCATCAAGGTAATTAAGAAGGTAAACCATAGGTGTGTGCAGCCTATTGCATTAGCTCAAAGCTCAAACACACATGCCTTTCTCTGCAGCTTCAGCTACATTGGACAGGGAATGCATGGGACGTGCTCTGTGCTGAGAGACTTCCTGGTTATTCACAAACTGAAGCATAGTAAACATAGTTTACTATGCTTCAGTTACGAATGAACACAGTGTGTGAGCGTCCTCATTGTGTTCATTTAGAAAAGGAAAGGGTGGGTAAATGACATATTTAGTATCCCCTTCCCCCACTCTCCATCCTGAAACATTCCCTGCAGCAGCTGGAGGGGGGAGTGGAGGGAAGCCAGCAGCACAAAGGGGCAAGGATGCCAACACGGGGGAGCCCAGGCTGTAAGGGGGGATCAGCACTGCACATAGGGATTAGGGTGTGCCCAGGCACACCCGGCACAACCCCTGCACATGCCTATGCAGCTTCTACTTGGACTGGCTCTCCATCATGTGACCACTATGTGAGCCAATCAAAGCTGCCACGTTTTTGGAGTAATTTGAGCTGCCTCCTAGCATTAATGTGTAAAAAAGGAACAGACCCTTTGTAAATATTGTTTGAAAAAGATTATACTTCTGCCACAAAACCAAAACCTTACGGAGCATTCGATTTATTCTTTTCCCCTTAAATGACTGTCTCTTGCCTAAATTTTATCTTGTCCAGAGTTCTCCTTTATCTCTTTCAACTCCTCCGACCCTCAAACGCTTACCATCTCCATTATGACATCACATTGTGGTTGTTGTGCCTTGTTTGCTTTGCAGGCAATTGACGGTAATATTCTTTCTTCTATCTGGATAATGATGTGACAATATAAATAACCAAATTGGACTTGGAAACAAATTGATACAAATAATATTTTACTCGCTGGCTGTGTGCCCAGAATAATATCAGAACAATATGAAGCAAAATGTGTCAACGTTCAGCTTAAATATTACATATTTGTCAATAGAAGTTTCTTTATTTTGGCACATGGTGAGAACGGTGTAGCACTAATATGATACATAGGACAATAGATGAAGGGGACGTATTATAACTTGTGAAGTGCACCTGTCCTTACAATGAAAGTCATCAACTGTTTTTTTTTATTTATTTTTTATTTTACTCTTCTCATTTCATTCACCTTCTGTATAGAAATAATGATTTAGATATGGTGAAAATCAGTGGCGGCTGGTGGTATATTTAGTTAGTCGGACACCAGCCCCGCAATTACCCCATCTATTGGGCAGCGTTTCCTCTGTGCAACGGGCAGCGGCTTCCCCTGCGTCTCCTCCTCCTCTGCATCATAGTGGCTTCCGCCGTGCATCTCCTCCTCCTCTGCATCATGGCGGCTTCCGCTGTGCATCTCCTCCTCCTCCGCATCATGGTGGCTTCCGCCGTGCATCTCCTCCTCCTCCGCATCATGGTGGCTTCCACTGTGCATCTCCTCCTCCTCCGCATCATGGTGGCTTCCGCCGTGCATCTCCTCCTCCTCCGCATCATGGCGGCTTCCACCGTGCATCTCCTCCTCCTCCGCATCATGGCGGCTTCCGCCGTGCATTTCCTCCTCCTCCGCATCATGGCGGCTTCCGCCGTGCATCTCCTCCTCCTCTGCATCATAGTGGCTTCCGCCGTGCATCTCCTCCTCCTCCGCATCATGGCGGCTTCCGCCGTGCATCTCCTCCTCCTCTGCATCATAGCGGCCTCCGCCGTGCATTTCCTCCTCCTCCGCATCATGGCGGCTTCCGCCGTGCATTTCCTCTTCCTCCGCATCATGGCAGGCTTCTGCCATGCATCTCCCCCTCCTCTGCATCATAGTGGCTTCCGCCGTGCATCTCCTCCTCTGCATCATGGCAGCTTCCGCCGTGCATCTCCTCCTCCTCTGCATCATGGCGGCATCCGCCGTGCATCTCCTCCCTCCTCCCCCAACCAACCAATGGGATATTCCTCCTTTTGGGCAAATCGGTTGACGGGTCTCATGGCCCTCTTCCTGATTGGAGGAGAATCAGGAAGACAATAGGAAATATTAATTTGCTATTGTCACATAACTAGGTTGGCTTGGGGCGCTGTGGTCTGCACCCCGAGCCCACCCTTTTTTTAAGCTTATTAGAGCCTCTGGCTCTAATCATGTGCTTAAAAAATAAACCCATTGGAATCCATGCATCTGGCGCCCTGCATGTAGATTAAGGGGCCGGGCACATGGAAAGGGGGGGCAACCCCTGCTTCCTGCATTACAGGCTGCCACTGGTGAATATAGAATTCCAGGTAACAAGAGCTTAGCCAGTGAATTTTTAACCCCATGCAGGAGAAATTGTAAGGGCTCATGCATGCAACTGCAAAAAACACAGGGTTATTATCAATAAACTTTTTTTTCTTTACACAGCTGCATAAAGGTAAGTAAACTTATGCTGTATTCTGATCTGTACATAAAAAAAATTTAACCATGAAGTTGCCTTTGCACATTAATTTAGCCAAGGTGCGAATGGCAATGGCAGAAATCTGCAGGATCATGTTGCCGTTTTTGACAGGTGTGAGCATCTAGCTGTAGTCACCAAGCCTGTACACTTCAATGATAGTGTCGCTGGCCGCAGCTATTCGTGGCTGTCTGCACAGCCAGTGATTACCTGCAGTGATCGCTGCTGGACGCACCACGGTTGCTGATGCATTGCAATGCTATTAAAGCGGAATTCCACCCAATTTTGAGAGGTGGTCTTAAACGAAAGACCACCTCTCCACCCCTAGTTTTTGGATATTTAAACATTTTTTTTTTCTCTCGTACCTTTTTTAGAAGTACTAAGAGTACTTCTGATCCAGCCGGGCTGCAGCCGAGGACTTCACACGAGAGCCCTCCCGTTGTTTTCTGGAACGTTTGTGTCCCAGAAGACAAGCTGGCCATTCACAAAGCGGCTCACGGCTTGCACAGTCGGAAATTGGCAGTGAAGCTTCAAGGCTCCACTGCCGGTTTCCCTTAGTTGTAATGGCAGCATCTGCACCCGATCCGATGGATAGATCGGCCTCGTGGGGTTGACATCGCCGGCTCCCTGGACAGGTAAGTGTCTTTATTAAAAGTCAGCAGCTACAGTGTTTGCAGCTGACTTTAAAAAAAAAAAAACTTTGGGCTGGAACACGGCTTTAAGAATAAAGGTCCATTCATATTTACCTTTCTGGCTGACGGCGAACAGAAAAAAAAAAGGGAAAATCAGAAAATCAGCAGGGGGTCCCAGTGATTAGCTGCAGGAGGCAGCCCCATTGAAACCAATAGGAGGCCGTTGGCACCCGCAGACAACTGCAGCCACTCACATGTAATTCGCTATGCAGCGATTACTTGAGAGCGATCAGACCTGGACACAGACTGCATCCAGGGACGATTGCTCCCATAGCGTATTACATGTGAGCGGCCGCAATTAGCTGCAGAAGCCGGCAGCTTCCAATTGCTTTCAATGGGGCTTGAGTCTTGCAGCTAATCATGGGGACCCCCTGCTGATTTCTCCATATCTGCTCGCTGCTGACCAAAAACACAGATGTGAATGTAGCCCATATGACACCCTGCGCGTCTGCTAAAGTGCAGCATGTTTCTCTGCAGGTTGGGAATGCATGCGATTTTGAGCACATTCCCCTGACGCGGCAATGTGAACCTAGCCTATAGTTTCTATATATTATATTTGTTTATTTATTTATTTCAGTTACTTATATAGCGCCATCAATTTACGCAGCGCTTTACATATACATCGTACATTCACATCAGTCCCTACCCTGAAGGAGCTTACATTTTTTGATTGAAAATGTATACTTTATTTTGCAAGAAAATATACAAAAAACAAAATACTTTGAACAGGGTACATTCCACACTGTACTGCGACGCAGCGCATAAATACACTACATAACAATACAGTTCCAAGCATACAAATAAATTACATTCATCCTGCGGTATGATGCCTGATGTGTTGCGCAGAGTAATAATACCCTGAAACATCACATCATGCATGACGCCGCATTACCCTGAAAGCATTACCAAAAACATTACCAAAAACATGTCATCAAGTCATACAGTCTTAGTCCAAGTCAAAATGGCATTTCAATGAGCAACAGGTGTGATGGGGGGGGGGGGGGGGTGGAGAAGGTGGGGTAGGGAGGGGAAAGAGTTCACAGGCCCGAAGCTTTATTGAACTGCCAAAAAGGTTACATAGTGGTGGGAGGGGGGATCTTCAGACCTCCTCTTCCTCCTTGTTGTCCATCAGGTGATAGTCTCTGAGCAGACTGTGAATCAGTCTGCGGCAGTCCTTGATGGACATCCTCTCCCTCTGGTGGATGAGGCGCTTTCTGGCACACCAAACAGCATCCTTAAAGCAACACAGCACCCGCCAGGCACTATCAATGTCCTCCTGTGAATGAGTTCCACAAAAGAGTCCGTTCAGCACACCAAAGTGTGTAATGGCAGTCTGTGGAACAAAGTCTTTGAGATCAGGTTCCAGAGCCCTCAACAGGTCCTGTGCAAAGGGACACTCCCAGAAAACATGCAGAGCAGTTTCCTCCTGGATGATGCAAAAGGGGCAGTGTCTGTATCTGCACAGGTTTCTGGCATGCATGAATGTCCTGAGTGGCAACCCCCCTTGGATTGCCATCCATGCCAGATCTTTGTGCCTCTTGGTAAGTCTCTTTGAAGAAACATTCCTCCAGACCACTTTACAAGTGGCTGAAGGGAGGCCTGGAACAGTCTTAACAATGTCCGATGCTCTGATCAACTTGTGGATAGTTTTTGGCTTCCACAAGTCGGGCTTCACTCCATGTAGCCCCAGCTCCTTAATAAACTGGAAAGTGTCCAAGTAATACCAAGGAGTGTCCCAGTTGTAGGGGATGGAGCTGTCCCATTTGTCCCATCCAAGGGACCTCCAGAGAGGCAGGAGAAAAAAACGGGACATGGAGTTACCACCAGAGTCTACAGTTCTCAAGGAGCTTACATTATTATACATAATAGTGTATATATATATATTTTATTTATAGTTTTCATATAGGTATGTTCATGAGGCCTTATTCTACTACATGGGTTCACCTTACAGTGGACCGAGGTTGTAATGACTTCTTCCCCATCCTGAGTACCATGCTCCCAATGCAAATTCTATGCAAATTCTAACAATGAATCTTTTTGCTCTGTTAAATTTATAATTGAATGTGTTTTGTTATATCTGTTTTATAAACATAAAATAAAACCTATAGATCAGGTCAGAATTCAGAGCTGTCCTGACACTTCTGCATAGAAACCAACCAGCTTCCAGGTCTTATTGCCAAAGCTTAATTGAACATGCAGAATTGAGCCTGATTTTGCATTCTTCAGCTTTAGTAAATAAACCCTTTATGTTGTATGGATCTGAGAGTGGAAGGATCAGTACCAGGAAAGGGTCCTCCAGCTCCCTGGGCAAGGATCCAGAACTGTGCACCCCCTCCCCCACTCATAATACATGCTGTAGAATAGGTGTATCACTTTGCATCTATTTTTACCCCCTTGCTTCACTCCTGCCCACCTCTTGTCCTGGCCCTGGGAAGGATTACGTAGTTTAGCAAAAGACAATGGGCAGTGCTGGCACCACTCATTCTGCAAAACTGCCCAAAACAGAACTTAGGAGAGAATTCTGCAGTATTTTTCTGTACTTGTGGGGTCTTAGGAGGGATAAAACATGGGTAAATATATGTGTATTGCAGACATATATTATATATACTTTTGCTCTATACAGGCATACCCCACTTTTAAGTACACATTGGGGCTTATTTACTAAAGCTGCAAAGTGCAAAAATCAGGCTCACTTCTGCATAGAAACCAATGAGCTTCCGGGTTTTATTACCTAAGCTTAATTGAACAAGCTGGGGTTAGAAGCTCATTGGTTTCTATGCAGAAGGGAACCTAATTTTGCACTTTCCAGCTTTTGTGTACTTAAAAGTGGGGTATGCCTGTATTATATTACATTTGTTTCTTTAATAATTAGTCCCATGATTATGAGCTGCCTTTCTCCCATCTGAGCTGGATCATCCACAAGGCAACCTAGGACAGGATGGATGGGGGCTCAGACACTCCTGCAGTAAGCCAGGGCGATACAATTGGTAAAATTGGTGCACCTACCTGTTATTTCACAAGGAAAGATACATTTGTAGGCAGTTGGTGTCTGATGGAGTAGGGTCATGCCATTGCACAGTACAGATATGGTGGCTTTCCTCTGTTTATTGCAGTTCTTATTAATGCGAATCGAAGGGATGGGGAGGGACAAATCTGCTATCCTGCCTAGGATCTATTCTGTTCTCATCTCTGCCCCTTATGCTGTGTGTAGTGTGGACTGGACTCTAAGCACTAATTTCTGAGAGAGGGCCGAGCTTAATAAAATTCAAAATTGCCATTGGCAGCAAGTGATTAAAATATGAATCATTTGGTTTTATATTTATCCAAACCTTTTTTCTTAATAGTTTTGGATAGAGTACGAAGAAGTGTTATGCCTCGTACGCGCGATCGGACTTTACGACAACAAAACCGTGGAATTTTGTCCAAAGGTTGTTGGCTCAAACTTGTCTTGCATACACATGGTCACACAAATTTTGGCCAACAATTACGAATGTAGTGACGTACTACGTGGTTTTTCAGCTCTTAAGTGCCACCCTTTGGGCTTCTTCTGTTAATTTAGTGCCAGTAGAAGTTGGTGAGTGTTGATTCATGCTTTTCTTTTTGTGTTTTTCATTTCGCACTTTTCAGTTTGTTTCTGAACGGCCGTTCGCCAACCAGACATGTTGCGGAATTGGAGGAGATAACGTGTTATTTATTATTGGCCTTGGAGTTATTGCTTTGACATTATTATTTTTTTGGTTGAATAATGATTTGACTTGGAATATTTTCTATATTTTTGGATGCATAGAATGCACTTTTTGGTTAAGTTATATTGGCAGATAGCATGACTAAATTTATTTGTTTTCTTTTTTTAAAGCATAATAAAAAAATTGTGTAGAATAATACTTGGCTATGTGTTTTACTTCAAATGACAGTTTGGGAGTAGGCAGTTACATTTAAAAAAAATACAATGTAAAATTGACAAGGGACACCAACATAGTTGTATCTTTGATCTTAAAAACTACAGGATAATGGTGTTGTGGTAATTTGGCCAAATAAAATAAAAAATACATAATAATATTATTCTTGATATCACTAAGAAAAAAAAAACCTTTGAAAATTAATTTGCAATAACTCCATCAGTATCACCAGCAAAGCAGCTTCATTATTATCCCATTAAAGAAGAAGAAATTTGTGCGCTGCATTTGGAGATTTCATAATTAGTGATGGCCGAACGGTTCGCCCGGCGGTCGTTTCGCGGCGAATTTCCGACTTTCGCCGTCCGCGGGTTCGAACGCCTTTTTCCGTCGTTCGCCCCGGCGGACTTACGTGTTTAATGTATACAAGAACTTTAACCTTTCGTGACACGTTTATCATGTGTTACAGGACAACCAATTGAGACATGACAGCTCATGGACACTTGGACATTCCCCCTAACCTATAAATACACCCGATCCGGTGGCCATTTTACATTCTTTCTTCTGTCACTGTAGGGAAAGGATCCTGTGTGGAGTAGGGACAGAGAAAACGCTAGCTATTTGGTACACAAAAGTTCTTTTCAGGACTGGTATAGGTGTTAGGTCAGCAGCCTGAGTTTCTTTTGTCAGTTTAGATAAAGGGACAGAGCGCTGTATGCTGCTATTTTAGGGACAGCTCAGCCAGATTAGTCTTTCTTCATCATCATCATCATCATCATCATTAGCTGTTACTATCAGGTCCACAAAAGAGCTGTTCCAGCTAATCGTTCCAGCCTACTCTTTTTTGCCAATTTGTATAGGGACAGGCAGGAAGCAGTGTTGTCAGGCAGTGAGGATAATTTTAAAGACTTGCTGTTACTATTAGTTCCACAAAGGTTCTTTTCAGGACTGGTATCAGTGGTACGGTAATAGGCTTGTACACGTATAATATTCTTTCTTCCAAATATAGAAAGAATATTATACTTGACTGCTGCCCTTCTGCTGCAGTCTGCTAATCATTCACAACTCACTTGTTCCACAAAGCTCTTTATCAGGACTGGTAACTTGGTCTGTCTAGGGTGCTACGGTACATAGGCTTGGGTGCGGTACAGTCTGCTGTTCTGTAAGGACCGCTATCGGTCCACAATAGATAGGGTTGCCGTGCACTACTGCTGACCGCTGCCCTATACTGCAGCAGTCCTTCAGCGGTATAGGGACTGACGCACAGTCTGCTAAACACTAATACACAACCTGCTTGGTCCACAAAAGTTCTTATAAGGACTGGTAACTTGGTATAGGGTGCTACGGTACATAGGCCTGAGTGCGTTACAGTCTGCTGTTCTGTAAGGACCGCTATCGGTCCACAATACATAGGGTTGCCGTGCACTACTGCTGACCGCTGCCCTATACTGCAGCAGTCCTTCATTGGTATAGGGACTGACGTACAGTCTGCTAATCACTAACACACAACCTGCTTGGTCCACAAAAGTTCTTATAAGGACTGGTAACTTGGTATAGGGTGCTACGGTACATAGGCCTGAGTGCGTTACAGTCTGCTGTTCTGTAAGGACCGCTATCGGTCCACAATACATAGGGTTGCCGTGCACTACTGCTGACCGCTGCCCTATACTGCAGCAGTCCTTCATTGGTATAGGGACTGACGTACAGTCTGCTAATCACTAACACACAACCTGCTTGGTCCACAAAAGTTTTTATAAGGACTGGTAACTTGGTATAGGGTGCTACGGTACATAGGCCTGAGTGCAGTACAGTCTGCTGTTCTGTAAGGACCGCTATCGGTCCACAATACATAGGGTTGACGTGCACTACTGCTGACCGCTGCCCTATACTGCAGCAGTCCTTCATTGGTATAGGGACTGACGTACAGTCTGCTAATCACTAACACACAACCTGCTTGGTCCACAAAAGTTCTTATAAGGACTGGTAACTTGGTATAGGGTGCTACGGTACATAGGCCTGAGTGCGTTACAGTCTGCTGTTCTGTAAGGACCGCTATCGGTCCACAATACATAGGGTTGCCGTGCACTACTGCTGACCGCTGCCCTATACTGCAGCAGTCCTTCAGCGGTATAGGGACTGACGCACAGTCTGCTAAACACTAACACACAACCTGCTTGGTCCACAAAAGTTCTTATAAGGACTGGTAACTTGGTATAGGGTGCTACGGTACATAGGCCTGAGTGCGTTACAGTCTGCTGTTCTGTAAGGACCGCTATCGGTCCACAATACATAGGGTTGCCGTGCACTACTGCTGACCGCTGCCCTATACTGCAGCAGTCCTTCATTGGTATAGGGACTGACGTACAGTCTGCTAATCACTAACACACAACCTGCTTGGTCCACAAAAGTTCTTATAAGGACTGGTAACTTGGTATAGGGTGCTACGGTACATAGGCCTGAGTGCGTTACAGTCTGCTGTTCTGTAAGGACCGCTATCGGTCCACAATACATAGGGTTGCCGTGCACTACTGCTGACCGCTGCCCTATACTGCAGCAGTCCTTCATTGGTATAGGGACTGACGTACAGTCTGCTAATCACTAACACACAACCTGCTTGGTCCACAAAAGTTCTTATAAGGACTGGTAACTTGGTATAGGGTGCTACGGTACATAGGCCTGAGTGCAGTACAGTCTGCTGTTCTGTAAGGACCGCTATCGGTCCACAATACATAGGGTTGACGTGCACTACTGCTGACCGCTGCCCTATACTGCAGCAGTCCTTCAGCGGTATAGGGACTGACGCACAGTCTGCTAAACACTAACACACAACCTGCTTGGTCCACAAAAGTTCTTATAAGGACTGGTAACTTGGTATAGGGTGCTACGGTACATAGGCCTGAGTGCAGTACAGTCTGCTGTTCTGTAAGGACCGCTATCGGTCCACAATACATAGGGTTGCCGTGCACTACTGCTGACCGCTGCCCTATACTGCAGCAGTCCTTCATTGGTATAGGGACTGACGTACAGTCTGCTAATCACTAACACACAACCTGCTTGGTCCACAAAAGTTCTTATAAGGACTGGTAACTTGGTATAGGGTGCTACGGTACATAGGCCTGAGTGCGTTACAGTCTGCTGTTCTGTAAGGACCGCTATCGGTCCACAATACATAGGGTTGCCGTGCACTACTGCTGACCGCTGCCCTATACTGCAGCAGTCCTTCATTGGTATAGGGACTGACGTACAGTCTGCTAATCACTAACACACAACCTGCTTGGTCCACAAAAGTTTTTATAAGGACTGGTAACTTGGTATAGGGTGCTACGGTACATAGGCCTGAGTGCAGTACAGTCTGCTGTTCTGTAAGGACCGCTATCGGTCCACAATACATAGGGTTGACGTGCACTACTGCTGACCGCTGCCCTATACTGCAGCAGTCCTTCATTGGTATAGGGACTGACGTACAGTCTGCTAATCACTAACACACAACCTGCTTGGTCCACAAAAGTTCTTATAAGGACTGGTAACTTGGTATAGGGTGCTACGGTACATAGGCCTGAGTGCAGTACAGTCTGCTGTTCTGTAAGGACCGCTATCGGTCCACAATACATAGGGTTGCCGTGCACTACTGCTGACCGCTGCCCTATACTGCAGCAGTCCTTCATTGGTATAGGGACTGACGTACAGTCTGCTAATCACTAACACACAACCTGCTTGGTCCACAAAAGTTTTTATAAGGACTGGTAACTTGGTATAGGGTGCTACGGTACATAGGCCTGAGTGCAGTACAGTCTGCTGTTCTGTAAGGACCGCTATCGGTCCACAATACATAGGGTTGACGTGCACTACTGCTGACCGCTGCCCTATACTGCAGCAGTCCTTCAGCGGTATAGGGACTAAGAGTTTTGTCACAGGGTGATTTAAAAAATGACAGGCAGAGGAAGAGGCAGGCCCTTCCGCAGGGGTGGTAGGGGTAGGGCAGGAGCAACAGCCTTGAGCCAAAGTGGGAAGTTGCAGAAGGTGCGTTCAATTACTTTAAAGGACGCACCAGACTTGGTTGAGTGGCTCACTCAGCCTTATTCTTCTGCACCCTCCTCATCCTCTCGATCTGCACCCTCTTCTTCACTCTCTGCTATGTGCACCCCCAAAGACACTACCACCAACAACACCACCACCACCACATACCTTCCGCTTGAGTGCAAATGGGGGCCTTCATGCTCCAGTGTTTTAATAGGGACCCCCGTATAAAAAGCATGAGGGTCAAGGACCAGTACTGGGTGGCAACGTACTTAGATCCCCGGTACAAACACAAAATGGCGGAAATGTTACCGCCGTCGCAGAGGGCTGTCAGAATGCAGCACTTCCAGGCCTTGCTTCGAGAAATGCTGCATTCTGCTTTTGCGTGCGCTGGCAGAGGAGCAATTCCCACTCCCAGAGAAGGATTTGCGGGTACCAATCCAACAGCGCCTGCAAGAAGAGGCCGGTTTGAAGATGTGTTGGTGACTTCGGATATGAGGTCATTCTTTCAGCCGACCCATCGACAGGTGTCATCCGGATCCAGCATCAGGGAACGCCTAGACCGTCAGGTGTCCGACTACATTGGGTTAACGGCCGATGTGGACGCTCTGAGGAGTGATGAACCCCTAGACTACTGGGTGGGCAGGCTTGACCTCTGGCCAGAGCTTGCCCAATTTGCAATCGAACTGTTGGCTTGCCCCTCATCCAGTGTCCTGTCCGAAAGGACGTTCAGCGCAGCAGGGGGGATTGTGACCGATAAGCGTACTCGCCTAGCTCACGACAGTGTTAACTACCTCACATTTCTAAAAATGAATGAGGCATGGATCTCGGAGGAATTCAACACATGTGATCAGTAGACCATGTATATGTCTATAAACAATTTTTGGAATCAAGCACACAGACCTTCTTAATTCATTTGGCTCACTTCCCTGACCCAAAAAAGCACACCGTACTATATGCCCCTACCCTCCTCTTTGAAGAGGTTGAGCGGTGTCATATTTCTACTGGGGCTGCTTATTATGAGGGGTTCCCACCATCCCTGTGCTGTGCTGACTTCCTCCTGGGTGTTCTTATTATGAGGGGCTCCCACCATCCCTGTGCTGTGCTGACTTCCTCCTGGGGGTTCTTATTATGAGGGGCTCCCACCATCCCTGTGCTGTGCTGACTTCCTCCTGGGGGTTCTTATTATGAGGGGATCACACCATCCCTGTGCTGTGCTGACTTCCTCCTGGGGCTGCTTACGGTGCTGCTGTCAGCGCTGTATGTCACGGAGCTGCTGTCAGCGCTGTATGTCACGGAGCTGCTGTCAGCGCTGTATGTCACGGAGCTGCTGTCAGCGCTGTATGTCACGGAGCTGCTGTCAGCGCTGTATGTCACGGAGCTGCTGTCAGCGCTGTATGTCACGGAGCTGCTGTCAGCGCTGTATGTCACGGAGCTGCTGTCAGCGCTGTATGTCACGGAGCTGCTGTCAGCGCTGTATGTCACGGTGCTGCTGTCAGCGCTGTATGTCACGGAGCTGCTGTCAGCGCTGTATGTCACGGAGCTGCTGTCAGTGCTGTATGTCACGGAGCTGCTGTCAGCGCTGTATGTCACGGAGCTGCTGTCAGCGCTGTATGTCACGGAGCTGCTGTCAGCGCTGTATGTCACGGTGCTGCTGTCAGCGCTGTATGTCACGGAGCTGCTGTCAGCGCTGTATGTCACGGAGCTGCTGTCAGTGCTGTATGTCACGGAGCTGCTGTCAGCGCTGTATGTCACGGAGCTGCTGTCAGCGCTGTATGTCACGGAGCTGCTGTCAGCGCTGTATGTCACGGTGCTGCTGTCAGCGCTGTATGTCACGGAGCTGCTGTCAGCGCTGTATGTCACGGAGCTGCTGTCAGCGCTGTATGTCACGGAGCTGCTGTCAGCGCTGTATGTCACGGAGCTGCTGTCAGCGCTGTATGTCACGGAGCTGCTGTCAGCGCTGTATGTCACGGTGCTGATGTCAGTGCTCTGTATTACGGTGCTGCTGTCAGTGCTCTGTATCTCCTGCACCCTCTTGTTTGCCTACCCTGGTCCCTGACCTTCCCTCTCCTCCATTGCCTTCATTAGCTCCATAGTCCTGAATTGTCAGAACAATTTCCCAAATAAAAAAAAAATGCTTGTAGTTATCGATCCCAAATTCACCTCATACATGTATTATGCTATTGTCCAGGTGGTGGGACTACGTGCTACCCCCTAATAATTACCCCGTGGCCGCAAATTCGACCTAAAGGTTTGCGAAATTCGCCTCCCATTGAAGTCAATGGAGCCCGCGGCGAACGGTCGTTTTCGCGAACGTTTGTGCCCGTTCGCGTTTCGCGTTCGCGAAACGTCCCGTCGGAAGTTCGTCCATCACTATTCATAATTTGCCACGTCACAAATGTTAATTCTCCATTACAAATGCTAGTTTACAAGACCGACCGCTTCTGCTTCCGAGCATGCACGTTTGTACTTTGGACTTTTATCCAACGGACTTGTGTACACACGCTCGGAAAATCCAACAACACACATTTATTGGTGGAAAATTTGAGAACACGCTAGCCAACATTTGTTGGCGGAAAGTCCGGCAACAATTGTCCGATGGAGCAAACACACGGTTGGATTGCCCACCAACAGCCTGACATCCAACATTTCCCATCAGAAAGTCCGAACATGTGTACAAGGCTTTAGAATCCCTGTATGGCTTTTATTGACCCCTGTGTCCCTGCATGGTAGATTTGCCCTCTCGATTAGCTCAGTTACCAGTGGCATCTGGGAAAGAAAGTGAAAAGAAATCCAAAATGTTGTCATTAGACCAGCGGAGGGGAAATCTTCCAATTAAGTGATAAGTAAGAGGAGACCTTCTCTCGCGTTCCGTTGTGTCTCTAGGACAGAAAATAAGGTAAATCACCCCAATGGGACACAGACAAAAAAATACACATGACACAAGTTCTTTAACCATTCTCTACTCTATTCTCTAAAAATGAAAAACACATATTGATGTTAGATATACTCTAAAAACAAATTATAATTTGATTTGGGTCAGTTTTTTGCACATATAACACTGGTGTCACAGAGCACTGTAAGTTTTCTAGGAAGGAGCATAGCAGAAACAGTTTTCTTTCAGACTATCTTTCTCAGACTGAAACTTTCTATAGTAGTCTGAACAAGCAGGGAGGGAGTTGAGTGAAGCTGGGTATACATGCATCCAAATTTGGCTGGTTCTGCAGGAATGAGTGGCTTCTGTCGAAACAGTCATGCTGGAAAACTAGCATTAGATCAGTGCTTGAAGCCAATTTCTACAGCACTGATTTGTGTATTCTGATGGGGGGAAGCTGTCTGAATTCAATAGCATTATAGGGGAGATCCTTGCTTCCACATTGCTTGCGTGAATGTGGGGATCTGTCAGGTTTGTTTTTTGTTTAACCCTCTGTTCGAATGAAAAATTAAAACTGCATGTTTAGCCTTCTTTACTCCTCCAATCACTCGATTGTGTATAAATGTTATCTTGATCTATTGAGCTCTGTAAACAGCCATTTTTTTGTCAGAAAATGTGTTTAATTCAGCCTGGTGAAGTTAAAGCTCTACCTGCTGGATGGAAATTTTAAATATAAAATATTGTTAACATATTTATGATCTACCTGTTAAAAGTTAAATTTTTAGATCTTAAGCACAATAAATAAAAATGTAATCCCCTTAAGGGTATGTTCATACTGAACACGGGTTTCAAATCATGGGAGTTTAGCTGAACTCCCACAATTTCAAACCCACATTTCAAGTTCAGGGGCAATTTGAAAGACATCTGTGCAGGTTCATGCACAGATGTCTATCAAATCACCCCCGAAGTCGCCAAAAGTAATGCAGGAACTACTTTTGAAAATCGGTGTGATGCGATTGGGACAGTGTCATTGCTGGCAATAGGCTGCGATTTGGCATGCAATTTGACACGTACAATCGTGCCAATGTGAACGGAAGTTTAAGTTCATTAAGAAAATTTTTCCTGTGTCACTTCCACTGGAGGCTCTAATATAATGAGATTGCAGGATTCCTGCTGTAACTGTCTTTGTGGTATGGCACCGCCTTGTGGAAAATCCTGGTACTGTCTCTGCCCTTTTCAAGTCTCATGACTCAAGAACTATAATTAAAGGTCATATGCAGTAGGACTTTTTTTATTGCTATTTCTGGCACACTCTATTCACATCTTTATCTGACCTATTTATAAATGTTGTTTTGGCATGTGTGTTCATATGTGAAATGACTGATTGGCCATATTTGCAATTAAACATTTGTATGGCAAATTGTAACCCTATTAGCCTAACTTAAGCATTAGCCTATTTACAGAGAGATGGTGCATCATTTACCTTCTTTTATACCACTTTGATAGATAATGTAAGCTAATGAGAGAGGTTTTGCTTTTAGCAAAGAACTGGTTATTATCTTTTTCCTCCAGGCCTTTACTAATTTAGTCCCCTATTTGTATGGATAGTCATTTATGGACTGTCATCAGGTTGAGATTTTAATGATGACACTTCCTGATAACAAGCAAGGCTCCATTCACAGTATCAAAGAGCATGTGTGATTATGCACCTTGCGTATAAGACAACACATTCATTTCAGGGCTGCCCTATGTGCAAGCAATGCTCAGAAGAAGTCCCTGAGGCTAGGTTCACACCTACAGTTGCATTCAAGCATGCATGCATTTCTGCATGTCACATAGAGGGCAGCCTATTTATTTCAATGGGCTGCCCTACGTGCAAAACGCAGGAAAGACATTTCTGACCCTTTTCCAAAAATGTGCTGCACTGAACAATGAAGAATTAATTGAAATTAATGGCACTGCTGCGCATCTTCTTAAGGGCAGCATTTTACTCAGCGTGTTGGGAAGGTGCACGTTCATGCAAAGGCCTAAACTCAGCCTCACCTATTTGAGAAATCTTGTTACACCAAAACGCATGCAAAAATGCACACATTTGCAGATACATTATTGGCAGAATTAATGGCACCACTGCACATGTGCAAAAGGGCAGTGTGATACTGTGCGCTGCAGGAAAGGAAAGCTTTATGCTTGTTCTTGCAGCGCTGAAGCAAGAATGTAGCCTTAGAGGGTATCTCCCCAATAAGGTCCCAGATGACCATAAAAATCCTACAGAGGTTTTAACCCTTCTCTGTTTTTCCCAAAACAAGAAAAAAAAGTTTGAGGCTGCAGTTAGGTTTGGCTGTTTCTGCAATGTGTTGTTGGCTTTCTTATACACTAATACAGCAGTTTATCCCATAAATCACATCTTTCATATGAGACATGCTTTTTGATTTGGGGTGTACTTTGGATTTAACCTTTGCAAGGATTATTTTCTCATTAATTGGTATTTTTATCACAAAACTTTATTATTGGTGTTCTCTCCTCAATAGACACATCATAGAACCTCACAGGTTTAAAAATGTGTGGTTTTTGAAGCCTTTATTCAGAAAAAAAATTTGAGTTTAATGCAGATTTGCATCAAAAAGCACTTTTACTTTACCAATCTTCCGTTCCCCAGTAGGTGGCGCACTCCTCTACTCCCTCTATGCTCCTACAGTGGACTTTCCTCAGCATCCCCTCATCCAGTCTCCTTTTCTGAAGTCAAAGGATTTGCAACTGCCAATAGTGGCGTAAAAGCTGTGGCAAATGGTCTTACAATCTGGCGGAGCCTCTGGGAGCAGAGGATCTGGTACCTAAAAGGACTTTTTTGTGGCCCTCAAGACCTAAGCAAGAATTTTACTCTTGCAGTGTAGGGGCAGCAATTTTTTTCCCCCGGACTTTAGCTTTAAGGAAAAAAAATGCATGTGGATTTTTGGAGGAAGGGAGAAGGGGCATTCTCAGCTAAGTACACACTCCTGTCTGCATGCCTGAGTTAAGGGCAGATGGATCACAGCAACTAAATGGTGTGATAATTCAAGGAGCTAGGCATTAAAAATATCGTACAATCCAATGTACCCAATTCTATACCCACAGTTGATCCAGAGGAAGGCAAAAATTTACTTTTACACATATGAACCACAATCTATAAAATAATAAGAAAGAATACCAATGAAAAAACCTGACCCATGTTATGAAACATTCTTGTAATATATTATCAGTTTTGATATGCTGACAAAAGGAGAAAGCAGAGTGAACAGAGGGATCACCTCATCAATCAGCTGCTGCTCCTTCACTGTCCAATCAGCAGACTGGTGTTGTTGCAGTTGCAGTGGAGGTTGAGAATATAGTAATGCAGTGCTGGATGCCAAGCACAGAAACCACACAGACATATCGCAAGTCTCTAGTATGTAGAGAAAGCAGATTTTATCAATTGAATGCATGGGTTCTGATACCAGCTCTCATTATCAATGGCCATGCAGGTGAAAACTTACATTGCAGTCTCTGGTTTCAGAGAAATGCTGGAGCGCAGAGGGTGACATTCTGTGATTCTATGAAAATTAAAGATGGATATTGAACTTGGTTTGTGGAAATAAAATAAGCATTGCATAGACATTTTAACACAAGGATAAGAAGCTTTATTTTAGCCACGTGACTGTAGATTTTAAATCTCAATGGCTGAAAATAACTCTTTAAAAAAAAAAGGATCCTTATGCTGGTGCATTAGCTTTGTGAACTAAGCCTAGTCTGCTATTGTTTTATTTATTTTTTACATGGAAAAAATGCATGAAAAACCAGAGCAACAAAAATTGATGTAACTTTCCCCTTCACTTTGCATATACATAAATGCAGTATATAACTGAATGCAGTTATAAACAATTACCCCTAGATGGCGCCTGTGCACTTGGAAAATTTCTGATCTTCACATTCTTTTCTTAAACACACACAAACACACACACACACACACACACACACACATACACACATCATAGCTCCCAACTGTCCCTGATCTCGAGGGACTGTCCCTGATTTGGAGCAATGTCCCTCTGTCCTTCATTCCTCCTCATTTCTCCCTCATTTTGATCTGATCTATATAGCTGTATATAAAATTCACTTTTTCTCTAACAAAAAGTTTTTTTCCAGCGCTAAATCTTTCATCTGATTTCTAGATGGCTGCATTTGTATATTCCAAAAGCCAATATAAAGAAATAGTAGGGGTAAAAAAAAAGCATTTGTGCATTTAACATATCTTGTGTTTTTGTACAATTCTCCTTTAAGGGGGCGTGACAAGGGGTGTGTCCTATGCCTGCATACTTTTGCTGATAGGTGTCCCTCATTCCCATCTCAAAAAGTTGGGAGGTATGTGATTGGGTGGATCCATATTGTGTACGAAAGTCAAGCCAGCAACTATGACATTGACACATATGTCACTTTGGGGGAGATTTACTAAATCTCCCCCAAAGCGGCTGTGTACAGTACCCAATCAGCTTCCTGGTTTTATTGTCAAAGCTTACTTGAGCAAGCTGAAGTTTGAAGCGGATTGGTTACTATGCACTGCTGCACCAGATTCTGAGTGCTCCAGTTTTAGTAAATCTTCACCATTATGTAAAGTGTTGTTGTGCCCCAGTAGTAGGAGTAAGGTTTGTAGAATACCGGAGTGGAGGTGTACATATTAGTGCACATGGGGTGTCTGATAGCATTTTATGCTTGTGATAAAACTATGATGCCCCAAGGCACTGTCAAAGGGTTCAAAACACAGTAGATTCAAGTTCCTGGTAGAAAAGATGTCTTTTGGATATTTATGTGCTTTATATACAACAAGCAATTTCTCCACAAGAGCTCCCGGTATCACCCATCCTTCCCAGTCATTGTGAACAAACGAATATCCTTTAATAAAGTTTTTAACCAATTCCGAAGTGCCACACACTGATATACGTCCTAACTTTGAAGTGAAATATCGTTGTTTTTATTTTTTTTTAAAAAATTTTTTATTGCACTTTAGTGTAAATATGAGATCTGAGGTCTTTTTGACCCCAGATCTCATATTTAAGAAGTTCTGTCATGCTTTTTTCTATTAAAAGGGATGTTTACATTCCTTGTTATAGGAATAAAAGTGACACTTTTTTTTTTTTTTTTTAAAACAGTGTAAAAATAAAAGGAAAAACCTGCAGAATTTTTTAAACGTCGCCTATGCAGATTTTTAAGGGTAAAAGTTTGTCACCATTCCACGAGAGGGCGCAATTTTTCAGTGTCACATGTTGGGTATCAATTTACTTGGCATAACATTATCTTTCACAGTATAAAAAATGTTACTGTTGTCTTATTCTTTAATTAAAGTGTATTTTTTTTTTTAAAAAATGCGTTTTTAAGATGGCTGTGCAAATATGGTGTGACAGAAAGTATTGCAACAACTGCCATTTTATTCTCTAGGGCAGGGGTGCCCAACCTTTTGAAGAGCGAGGGCCACTTAAGCGACTTGGTAACCGGTCGCGGGCCACAATGAGCAGAGCAGGCGGATGACAGGTCTATGCAGAGCAGACGCGGACACAGCCAACTTTACTCTACGGGTCCTCCGATCCACCCTTCTGTTTTTTTTTGTTTTCGTTTTTTTGCAAATCAGATTGGAGGTAGGCGGGTGTAAAAGGACACAAATCTGTTTACATCTGCCGTTTCATAGAATGAATGGCGGGTCCAATTGAGTTGGACCGATTGTGTGAAAGGGGCCTAATGCAGCACAGTGCACCTGTGTCTTTCCTGCGGGTTAGCTGCACTTTGCCATAGATTTCTATTATATCCTGCAGGTGTGGTGCACTTTCTGAAAGCTCACCAAACCCGCAGGTAATAACAGAAGTCTATGCCTCAGTGCAGGTAACCTGAAGGTGCAATGCACCAGCGGATCAGTTTGAAAGCAGCCCAGTAACCACTGCACAGATATGCCCATATATATACTGAAATTTTAGTAATAAACTGACCTTTAATAACAGTCTCCCATTCAGGTATCACCTGCTGTTGCTGTCCCCGGCAGAGTGCATTTGGTATCACTCCGCCTGTGGCAAGAGACAGCACTATACAGGAACCATCAGCTTTTACAGCTCTGCTCCACAGCTGCTTGCTTTGCCGGCTTCATTAACAACACAGATGCTCTGGGATGGCGGGTCTGCAACCCATGATTTGGGCTTGCCAATCTGCCATCCCACAGAAGGAGGTCGCGGGCCACATCAGAGGGCTCTGCGGGCCACATATGGCCCCCGGGCCACTGGTTGGGCACCCCTGCTCTAGGGTGTTAGAAAAAACTTTTTTATAATGTTTGGGGGTTCTAAGTCATTTTCTAGCAAAAAAAAAACTGTTTTAACTTGTAAACATCTCAAAAAGAGGCTCGATCTTTAAGTGGTTAAAAATCACAAAAAGTCTAAATGCTAACTGTGAAGGTATATTTCTTAAAGGGGATCTGATACCTAGCCCATTCAGGGCAAACAATAAGTTATCTTGATAGGGCACCCCCCACACACTGATACTTCCTTCCCTATGCCTCCTTGTCCTGGTCACATGTGGGAGTCTAATCCCTGTAGAAGCTCAGTGTTACTCTGTGATGGAGCTTACACAGGTCTTATGACCTTCCTACCTCTCCCATATGACAGCGTTCAGGACTGGTGATTGGCTGCTCCAGACTGAGCACTGCATTCTGGGAAGTAGGGAGCAAAAATCACATACTCCAGGTATTTCTGAGGGCTTCACATGGTAATGTAAAAAAAAAAAAAAGAGAGGATCAATTGGAGGAGGGGTGCCTTATCAAAAGAACCTTTTCCCTCCCTTCGGACACTGGGCCGCAGGGCAGTATTCCAACATGGTAACGACCCCAAACACACCTCCAAAATGACCACTGCCTTGCTAGAAAACCTGAGAGTAAAGGTGATGGACTGGCCAAGCATGTCTCCAGATCTAAACCCTATTGAGCATCTGTGGGGCATCCTCAAACGGAAGGTGGAGGAGCGCAAGGTCTCTAACATCCACCAGCTCCATGATGTTGTCATGAAGAAGTGGAAGAGGATTCCAGTGGCAACCTGTGAAGCTCTGGTGACCTCCATGCCCAAGAGGGTTAAGGCAGTGCTGGAAAATAATGGTGGCCACACAAAATATTGACACTTTGGGCCCAATCTGGACATTTTCACTTAGGGGTGTACTCACTTTTGTTGTCAGCGGTTTAGACATTAATGGCTGTGTGTTGAGTTATTTTGAGGGGACAGCAAATTTACACTGTTATACAAGCTGTACACTCAGTACTTTACATTGTAGCAAAGTGTAATTTCTTCAGTGCTGTCACATGAAAAGACATAATAAAATATTTACCAAAATGTGAGAGGTGTACTCACTTTTGTGAAATACTGTATATATATATATATATATATATATACAGTGCCTTGCAAAAGTATTCGGCCCCCTTGAACTTTTCAACCTTTTGCCATATTTCAGGCTTCAAACATAAAGATATAAAATTTTAATTTTTTGTGAAGAATCACCAACAAGTGGAATGAAATCTATTGGATAATTTAAACTTTTTAGCAAATAAAAAACTGAAAAGTGGTGCGTGCAGCAAACTCACTCCAGAAGTTCAGCGAGGATCTCTGAATGATCCAATGTTGTCCTAAATGACTGATGGTGATAAATAGAATCCACCTGTGTGTAATCAAGTCTCTGTATAAATGGACCTGCTCTGTGATAGTCTCAGGGTTCTGTTGAAAGCGCAGAGAGCATCATGAAGACCAAGGAACACACCAGGCAGGTCCGTAATACTGTTGTGGAGAAGTTTAAAGCCGGATTTGGATACAAAAAGATTTCCCAAGCTTTAAACATCCCAACTAGCACTGTTCAAGCGATCATTTTGAAATGGAAGGAGTATCAGACCACTGCAAATCTACCAAGACCTGGCCGTCCCTCTAAACTTTCAGCTCAGACAAGGAGAAGACTGATCAGAGATGCAGCCAAGAGGCCCATGATCACTCTGGATGAAGTGCAGAGAACTACAGCTGAGGTGGGAGAGTCTGTCCATAGGACAACAATCAGTCGTACACTGCACAAATCTGGCCTTTATGGAAGAGTGGCAAGAAGAAAGCCATTTCTCAAAGATATCCATAAAAAGACTTGTCTAAAGTTTGCCACAAGCCACTTGAGAGACACACCAAACATGTGGAAGAAGGTGCTCTGGTCAGATGAAACCAAAATCGAACTTTTTGCCCACAATGCAAAACGATATGTTTGGCGTAAAAAAGCAACACAGCTCATCACCCTCAACACACCATCCCCACTGTCAAACATGGTGGTGGCAGCATCATGGTTTGGGCCTGTTTTTCTTCAGCAGGGACAGGGAAGATGGTTAAAATTGAGGGGAAGATGGATGCAGCCAAATACAGGACCATTCTAGATGAAAACCTGTTGGAGTCTGCAAAAGACCTGAAACTGGGACGGAGATTTATCTTCCAACAAGACAATGATCCCAAACATACAGCAAAATCTACAAAGGAATGGTTCACAAATAAACGTATCCAGGTGTTAGAATGGCCAAGTCAAAGTCCAGACCTGAATCCAATCGAGAATCTGTGGAAAGAGCTGAAAACTGCTGTTCACAAATGCTCTCCATCCAACCTCACTGAGCTCGAGCTGTTTTGCAAGGAAGAATGGGCAAGAATTTCAGTCTCTCGATGTGCAAAACTGATAGAGACATACCCCAAGCGACTTGCAGCTGTAATCGCAGCAAAAGGTGGCTCTACAAAGTATTAACGCAAGGGGGCCGAATAATTTTGCACGCCCCACTTTTCATTTTTTTTTTTTGTTAAAAAAGTTTCAAAAATCCAATAGATTTCGTTCCACTTCACAATTGTGTCCCACTTGTTGGTGATTCTTCACAAAAAATAAAAATGTTATATCTTTATGTTTGAAGCCTGAAATGTGGCAAAAGGTTGAAAAGTTCAAGGGGGCCGAATACTTTCGCAAGGCACTGTATATATATATATATATATATATATATATATTTACATATATATATATATATATATATGTTTGTATACGTTACAAGTTTAGCGTAAACCACTTAATATACACTTATTGGGATTTATTTTTACCAAAAATATGTAGCAGAATACATTTGGCCTAAATTTATGAAGATTTGTTTTTTTTTTATGGCATGTTTTATAGCAAAAAGTAAAAAAATGTATTTATTTTTTTCAAAATTGTAGATTTTTTTTGTTTATAGTGAAAAATAAAAATAAAACAGTGGTAAACAAATGCCACTAAAAGAAAACTCTATTTGTGGGAAAAAAAAAGTGATATAAATTCTGTTTGCGTACAGCATTGCATGACTGCAAAAAATGGCCTGGTCATGATGAAGGGGGATAAATCTTCCGGGGTTGAAGTGGTTAACATAATTACCCCTGCCTGTAATGTATTGGCAGATCTCATTATCAGTAGTAAACTCGATTAGACTACTGTCTATGCTAACAAATGGTTAGAATCTCAAGGCATGGGTCGTACATTGTATGTGAATGCACTTTCCCTCAGTTGGTCAGAAATTGTTCATCATAGTTTGCAGTCCTATGCATGAACCTTTTCCAAAGAAACAATGGGAAAAATAAGAAATATATTTTTTTTAAATGTTTTTACGTATGCTGTTTAAAGTGTAGCGCATCAACCTATGGGAGAGTTTCTCAAATTTGTCTACATAAGTGGAAATACACTATAGGAAGGAAGGGACTATCTCCAAGGCATATCCGCTCTTTGTCTACACCCCATAATTGCTTAGATTGTGCCTAAGCCCCCAGAGGTGGCCCATGCAAAACTTTTATATATACTGCATATATTTATATATATATATATATATATATATATATATATATATATATATATATATATATACAGAGTGAGGGAGGGTTATAACCAATGGCAGTTTTTTTTTTTTTTACATCTGTGTCCCATTGGGGAGATTTACCATCCCTTCCTGTCCCATAGCCAAATGAGGAAGTGAGAAAAATCCCTACAAATTTAGGGAATCCTTTGAGGACCAGAACTAGTGTCCCTTATTGGAAGATCTCCCTTTTTTTACTCCTTAAGAGCCAGTTCACATAGGGGCTCCGTTCTGTACTATGGAACCGTTCTAATAGGAGCGACTCAAGTCGCTCCGACTTAGAAAAAGGTTCCTGTACTACTTTGGGGTTGACTTGCAGCGACTTGCATTAACTACTATATAGAAGTCGTTTTGCAAGTCGCCGCTGAAGTCGTGTGCAGGTCGCCTCACAGACTCGGCCTGCAAGTCGTGTTGTCCCTGTGTGAACCGGCACTAACAGGGGCACAGACAGCAATGCAAACCTGACAGGGGTTGCAATCCCTCTCTACTCTATCCAAAACATAAAAAAAAAGTTTTGCCCTTAGTTATACTTTAACACAGCACTGAACTTCACATGTAAATGCAAATTGTGCAACAAAAGCAGTTATTCATTTGATGTACTGTATGTCATTATTGCATCTTGATACATTTAAGTTCCCCTAAATTTCTGAGGATACTTTGAAATGATGTATGAAAGCATAGACAACAATTTCAGGCTCTCTTGACATTTTTAAAGTCTTAAACCACAAAAACATTCATATACGGTAAATCTTTGCTCCACTTTTGTTGTGAAAAAATGATTCCCCTCCGGGTGATCTATGTACCAAAGAAGGATTATAACAAACTTTGTTGCAGATTCCTACCTTTTGTTATTCTGAAAAAATCAGTGGTTTCATAATTATCAATCAGCTGCTGCACCTGCAGGGCTCTAATGAGAAAAATTGCAGGGTCTACATCCCTTTAGAAGTGATTTCCTATTAGGAGTATCTCACCAATAGGGATGAGCCGAACACCCCCCGGTTCGGTTCGCACCAGAACTTGCGAACGACCCCCGCGTTCGGTACGAACGTTAGAACCCCATTGAAGCCTATGGGACTCGAACGTTCGAATTGGAAAGTGCTAATTTTAACGGCTAATATGCAAGATAGTGTCCTAAAAAGGGTTTGGCGACCTGCCTCCTGCCTCAGGGGACATGGGTCACTGCAAAAAAAAGTTTTAAAAACTACCGTTTTGGTGGGAGTACTGATTTTAATGACGATTAAAGTGAAAAAAAAAAAGTGAAATATTCCTTTAAATATGGTGCCTGGTGGGTGTCTGTAGTATGCCTGTGAAGTGCCACGTGTTTCCCGTGTTTAGAACAGTCCCTGCACAAAATGACATTAAACGGAAATAACACCATTTAAAACTGCTTGCGGTTTTAATGTTATATCTGGTTCCTGCAATATGGTTGAAAATCATTCAGAAAAATGGCATGGGTAGCCCTCCCTGCCCATTACCAGCCTATTTGGGTCTTGTATGCATATTAAGGGGAACCCTGTACCCATATTAAAAAAAGGAAATGCGTGTGGCCCCCCCGGCCCTATATACTCAGAACAGCAGTATACAGGCGGTGCAAACAAGACTGGGACTGTGTAGGTTTGTTGTGTTAAGTTGAATCTGTTTGTAATTTTCAACTGGTACATTTTTAAAGTGTAGCTCCAGTCAAAAAAAATATTTTTAAGCTTTTTGGAAAACATAGGGAAGGGTTATCACCCCTGTATAATTTGTTTTGTCGTCCATCTTTTTTCATCTCACTTGCTGTTGTCTCCTTCCGTTTGCAAGTAGGAGATGTTTGTAAGTTGGATGTTTGAAAGTAGGGGCCTGCCCTATATGCTCTGCAGAAATGGCGGAACAAGGTGTTGGTTTTGCAACAACATTGTAAGCCCTCAAAGTGACTCTTGGTGGGCGCTGGAGCGCCCTGCTGTGAACGATTATATCAAGAATTGTAATTACATGCCATTGTTGAACAGTGGTAGAAAAATTGACCTTTGGTGGTTGTGGTGCTGGTGCCACAACACTATAAGTCCTCACAGTTACTCTGGGTGGGCACAGGAAGGGGCCCTCCTGTGAAATATTATATCAAGAATTGTAATTACATGTCCCTGTTAAACAGGGGCAGAAAAATTGGGCCTTAGGCACTGGTGCCATCACACTGCAACCTCTGCCATACACTATAGTTTTATTGCAGGAATTAGCCCTGCTGCAAAGCATTGCATCAAAAATTGTACTTAAACGCCCCTGTTAAACAGGGGCAGAAAAATTGGGCCTTAGGCACTGGTGCCATCACACTGCAACCTCTGCCATATACTCTAGTTTTATTGCAGGAATTAGCCCTGCTGCAAAGCATTGCATCAAAAATTTTACTTAAACGCCCCTGTTAAACAGGGGCAGAAAAATTGGGCCTTAGGCACTGGTGCCATCACACTGCAACCTCTGCCATATACTCTAGTTTTTTTGCAGGAATTAGCCCTGCTGCAAAGCATTGCATCAAAAATTTTACTTAAACGCCCCTGTTAAACAGGGGCAGAAAAATTGGGCCTTAGGCACTGGTGCCATCACACTGCAACCTCTGCCATACACTCTAGTTTTATTGCAGGAATTAGCCCTGCTGCAAAGCATTGCATCAAAAATTGTACTTAAACGCCCCTGTTAAACAGGGGCAGAAAAATTGGGCCTTAGGCACTGGTGCCATCACACTGCAACCTCTGCCATACACTCTAGTTTTTTTGCAGGAATTAGCCCTGCTGCAAAGCATTGCATCAAAAATTGTACTTAAACGCCCCTGTTAAACAGGGGCAGAAAAATTGGGCTGCTGGCATCACCCAGAACCAAAAATGTTCTTCCAACATATCAGCGGAGGAGGAAGAGGATAGACAATCAACATAACAGGACAGTCACTCAGCATCAGCATAGGCAGTCTTGAAGGGATGTGGTATTTCAAAAAAAATTATTCGGTTACATCAGCTTCAGGTGCTTGGTAGCTGTGGGTGATCCAAGACTGATTCATCTTGATGAAGGTCAGTCGATCAACTGATTCGGTGGACAGGCGCACCCTGTGATCGGTAACGAAGCCACCAGCAGCACTGAAGGTGCGTTCCGAAAGAACGCTGGATGCAGGACAGGCCAGTAGCTCAATTGCATACTGTGCAAGCTCTGGCCAGTGATCCATCCTCAAGACCCAGTAAGCCAGAGGATTTTCAGTGGGAAAGGTGTCCAAGTCTGACCTTGCCCCTAGGTATTCCTGCACCATGTAAATTAGACGCTGGCGATGGGTGCTGGAACCAATCATACCTTGGGGCTGCGGACTAAAAAATTGTCTGAAAGCATCAGTCAGACGGCCACCTTCTCCACCGCTCCTTCTGACTGATGCCTCAGCAACACGTTGTCCAGGACCAGGAGTTTGTGACCTCCCAGTCTCTGGGAACGCGTTGCACAGAGCTTTCTGCAAGGCCTCCCGGAGATGTCTCATCCTCTGCTCCCTCTGCGATGGCAAGATAAGGTCGGCAACCTTACCCTTGTACCGTGGATCAAGGAGAGTGGCCAGCCAGTAATGGTCCCTCTCCTTGATCCGAAGAATACGAGGATCCTTCCGCAGGCTTTGCAGGATCAGGGAGGCCATGCAGCGTAGGTTAGCTGAGGCATTCGGTCCGGAGTCCTCTGGGTCACTAAGGACAACATGATCCGCAGCTACCTCCTCCCAGCCACGTACAAGTCCACGTGTTTCTTGGGACTGTAAATCATCCCTATAAGACTGCTGCTGCTGATGCTGAGTGCCAGCCTCCACCTCCATGCTGACACAATCATCCTCCTCCTCCTCTTCCTCCTCCTCACCCTCTTCCTGTGTGATGGGTGGCACAGCAGGAACACTGTCTGGATAAAGGGGGCCTTGAGAGCCAAGGAAGTCCTCCTCTTCCTGCCTCTGTTCTGCCTCAAGTGCCCTGTCCATTATTCCACGCAGCGTATGCTCCAAGAGGTGGACAAGAGGTATAGTGTCACTGATGCATGCACTGTCACTGCTCACCATCCTTGTGCCCTCCTCAAACGGTGACAGGACAGTGCATGCATCCCTGATCATGCCCCACTGGCGTGGTGAGAAAAAACCAAGCTCTCCTGACCCTGTCCTGGTGCCGTAGTCGCACAGGTACTCATTGATGGCCCTCTGCTGCGTGTGCAGCCGCTGCAGCATGGCCAATGTTGAGTTCCATCTGGTGGGCATGTCACATATAAGGCGGTTCTTGGGCAGGTTCAACTCCTTTTGGAGCTCAGCCAGCCGAGCACAGGCATTAAATGATCGGCGGAAATGCACACAGACTCTCCTGGCCTGTTTCAGGACATCCTGTAAGCCGGGGTACCTGCCCAAGAACCGCTGCACCACCAGGTTAAGGACGTGAGCTACACAGGGCACATGGGTCAGTTGTCCCTGTCGGAGGGCGGAGAGGAGGTTGGTGCCATTGTCGCAAACCACCATTCCTGGCTTAAGCTGGCGTGGCGTCAACCACCTCTCGGCCTGCCCCTGCAGAGCTGACAAAACATCCGCCCCAGTGTGGCTCCTGTCCCCCAAACAAACCAGCGCAAGCACGGCATGGCATCGTTTTGCCTGCGTACTTGCGTAGCCCCTGCAACGCCTACGGAGCACCGCTGGTTCTGAGGACAGAGCACTGGAAGAGGCCATGGAGGAAGAAGAAGAGGAGGGGGTGGAGGAGAGAGGTGTGTCACAACCAATAGTAGCATTTTGGAGGCGTGGTGGCGGAACAACCTCCAATACTACTGCACCTTGTCCTGCATCCTTCCCAGCAGCCAGAAGAGTGACCCAATGGGCCGTGAAAGACAGGTAACGTCCCTGTCCATGCCTGCTGGACCATGAGTCAGCGGTAATATGCACCTTACCGCTGACCGCCCTGTCCAGCGAGGCAAGGACATTGCCTTCCATATGCCGGTAGAGAGCCGGAATTGCCTTCCGTGAGAAAAAGTGGCGTTTGGGGACCTGCCACTGAGGAACCGCACATTGTACAAACTCACGGAAGGGGGCCGAGTCTACCAACTGAAAAGGCAGCAGTTGAAGTGCTAGCAATTTAGCCAAGCTAGCATTCAACCGCTGGGCATGTGGATGGCTGGGAGTAAATTTCTTCCGCCGGTCCAGCAGCTGGGGCAGGGACATTTGTCTGCTATAATCGGACGTGGATGTACCACTAGCAGAGTTCCCGGAAGCACTTGGCTGTGACACACCTAATTCTACACCTTCATTCCTCTCAGAGCAGGTTTCAGAGAGGACTGAAGGTCTAGTGGGGTTGGAGATGCCAGCTGATGAGGAGCAAGGAGAGGTCCGCTTTGTTCTTTGGTGTGGGTCTTTGAGGTATGCTTGCCAACGAGCTGCATGGCAGGTCAACATATGTCTGGTCAAGCATGTGGTGCCCAAGCGGCTGATGTTTTGGCCACGTGAGATACGCTTGAGACATATGTTGCAAATAGCAGCGGTGCGATCTGATGCACTCGTCTCAAAAAAGGCCCACACCAAAGAACTTTTAGAATAACGCGCAGAGGAAGCGCTCTGCGCAGAGGAAGCGCTCTGCGCAGGCGGAGCTCTGCGGTGTGATTCAGTCGGTGTGCTGCCCCTAAGCTGGCCCCCGGAGGGCATCCTGCCTCGTTGGACATGTGCCTCCTCCTCCTCCTCCTCCTCCTCCTCCTCCCTCCTTCCAGGCACCCACGTGGAGTCAGTGCCCTCATCATCCCCTCCCTCTTCATCGCTGTAGCAAACCTGGGAGTATGCTGCAGCTTGTGGAACATGACTGCCAGATTGCTGTCCTTCTTGAGCATCCCCTCTCTCTGTGCTCACGCTACTGCCTTCCTCTAGCTGAGTGTCATCATCAGAGCCCACCAAACACTGGGCATCCTCCTGGAGCATGTACCCAACACTGTGTTCAAAGAGTTCAGGAGACTCCTCAGGAGGACGTGGTGGGTCTAGGGAAGGAGTCACTGATGATGACATTGAGAGGAGGGACGACGATGTGTTGGCAGCTGCTTTTCTACTACCCTGAGACTGGGTGAGAGAGGATGAGGAGGATGAAGAGGGCTTGGTCATCCACTCTACCAAGTCGTTGGCATGTTGCGGTTCAACATGTCCAGCTGCAGAAAAGAAGGACAAGCATGTCCCATGGCCACGTGCTGATGACAATGCACCGCGTCCACGACCAGCACTGTTGTCTCTAGACACAGAGCCTGCTTGCCCTCTTTTATCGGCTCGCGCCTGTCTGCCTCTCCTTGCTGGCCTTCCAGACATGGTAATGGCCTGAAGGGAGTTGGGTAAAACAGTAGTTGGGTAGTTTATATTGTGCTGGAGGCACACAACACCCACTAACTCCTGCAGATGCCTTTTTTATAGAACAGCAGAGTTAAAGGGGTATATACAGATGTATACTGTGCTGTGCTGGAAGCACACACAACTTCCAATAACTCCAGCAAATGACAATCGGGCCCAAATAGAGAACAGCTATGTAGGTGGATAATAGCGGTATGTACTGGGTACAGAGCAGGCACACAGCACGCACTATCTCCTGAGTGACACTGCTGACTGCAAGCTCTATTGTTAAAGATGGACCACTAGCTATATAGGTGAGGTGAATATCACGGTGTATACTGCGGTCAGGGCACGTAGACAATAACCAGAAAACAGCAGAGTTAAAGGGGTATATACAGATGTATACTGTGCTGTGCTGGAAGCACACACAACTTCCAATAACTCCAGCAAATGACAATCGGGCCCAAATAGAGAACAGCTATGTAGGTGGATAATAGCGGTATGTACTGGGTACAGAGCAGGCACACAGCACGCACTATCTCCTGAGTGACACTACTGACTGCAAGCTCTATTGTTAAAGATGGACCACTAGCTATATAGGTGAGGTGAATATCACGGTGTATACTGCGGTCAGGGCACGCAGACAATAACAAGAAAACAGCAGAGTTAAAGGGGTATATACAGATGTATACTGTGCTGTGCTGGAAGCACACACAACTTCCAATAACTCCAGCAGATGTCAATCGGGCCCAAATAGAGAACAGCTATGTAGGTGGATAATAGCGGTATGTACTGGGTAGAGAGCAGGCACACAGCACGCACTATCTCCTGAGTGACACTGCTGACTGCAAGCTCTATTGTTAAAGATGGACCACTAGCTATATAGGTGAGGTGAATATCACGGTGTATACTGCGGTCAGGGCACGCAGACAATAACAAGAAAACAGCAGAGTTAAAGGGGTATATACAGATGTATACTGTGCTGTGCTGGAAGCACACACAACTTCCAATAACTCCAGCAGATGTCAATCGGGCCCAAATAGAGAACAGCTATGTAGGTGGATAATAGCGGTATGTACTGGGTACAGAGCAGGCACACAGCACGCACTATCTCCTGAGTGACACTGCTGACTGCAAGCTCTATTGTTAAAGATGGACCACTAGCTATATAGGTGAGGTGAATATCACGGTGTATACTGCGGTCAGGGCACGCAGACAATAACAAGAAAACAGCAGAGTTAAAGGGGTATATACAGATGTATACTGTGCTGTGCTGGAGGCACACACAACTTCCAATAACTCCAGCAAATGACAATCGGGCTCAAATAGAGAACAGCTTTGTAGGTGTATATAGTGGTATGTACTGGGTACAGAGCACGCAGACAGCACGCACTAACACTACTGACTGCAAGCTCTATTATTAAAGCTAGATCACTAGCTATATAGGTGAGGTGAATATAGTGGTGTATACTGCGGTCAGGGCACAGACAGTAACCACTACACAAGAGCAAAATAGTAAATCAGCCAAAAACGATTGGTGCGTAACTGTGTTGAAGGTACACAGAACACCCACTGCTTCAGATGCTAACAAACACTACACGAGGCCGCCTGAAAGGCAGCTTTATATAGTGTGGGGCGTGCACTACACAGTCTGAGCTATGATTGGCCACAGGCAGGATGCCTGTGGCCAACCATTGCTCTCCTCGCTACTGGCGCTGCGATTGGCCAAGCATGCGGGGTCACAGTGCATGCTTGGCCAATCGTGAGACAGCAATGCATTGCGCCATCGCAGTGCATTGTGGGCCACACGAATTTTGCCGCGAACGGCCCAAACGTTCGGAATTCGGCGAACGCACGAACGACCGATGTTCGAGTCGAACATGCGTTCGACTCGAACACGAAGCTCATCCCTACTCACCAAAAATGACATTTACAGTATGCTGCAGGGGATGCCTGATATCTGACTTGAATCTTAGTGTAGACTTCTGGGAAAATCAGTGAGCCAATCAGGAAATTATGTTTCTGGGGGGTGTTCTGTATACATTTTGTGTACAGAATACCTTCAGGTGGCCATATTGCAATTTACATAAAATTACAGAGCTACAGATTGAAAAGGAAAGCTCATGTTTAATAACATTCAATTACAATATGCCTTGTGTCGCAATTGTATATGCTATATTATTTTTTTATTTGCTCTTTTTTCCCCACAGAAGAGGAGTAACCCTTTAACCACTTGCCGACCGCCTTCCACAGATATGCTGCGGCAAGGTGGCTTGGTTGCGCAAACTGACGTACCTGTACATCGGTCTGTGCTTGTGATAGTGTGGGCATGCACCTGCTGCACACTAGGAGAGTGCGCGCGGGTCCGCCAGACATTGATGTCTGCCGGCCATCCAGAATCGGGTACAAAGAAACAGAATGGGGATCTGACTATATAACAAGGCAAATCCCCATTCTGATAGGGGAAAACATGGAGATCTGCTGTTCCTAGTGATCAAGAACAACGATCTCTGTGTTGTCCCAGTGAGCCCATCCCCCGCACAGTTAGAACACATCCAGGGAATACAGCCAGCCCATTGATCACCCCCTAGTGTTAACCCCTTCCCTGCCAGTGTCATTTATACATTGATCAGTGCATTTTTTTTAGCACTGATCACTGCATTGGTGTCACTGGTCCCCAAAAATTGTCACTTAGGCTTAGATTTTTCCGTTGCAATGTTGCCGTCCCACTAAAAATCGCAGATCGCCGCCATTACCAGTAAAAACAATAAAAAAGGTCCCTAAATCTATCCCCTATTTTGTAGACGCTATAACTTTTGCGCAAACCAATCAATATACGCTTATTGGCAAAAAATAAAAACCGCAGAGGTGATCAAAAACCACCAAAAGAAAGCTCTATTTGTGGGGGAAAAGGACATCAATTTAGTTTGGGTACAGCGTCGCACCACCACGCAATTGTCAATTAAAGTGATGCAGTGCCACATCTCAATAAATTGCCTGGTCATTAAAGGGGGAAAACCTTTTGGGGCTGAAGTGGTTAAATATATTCCTCAATAGCCACAAGGGATATACGTTCACTTTATGTGTAACTATTATCTTAGGAAACCCAGATATTACCTTGTAAATGTAGCAGTGACATGGGTGGTACCCAGCCGGCTAGACCCACTACAGGCTGTCTGCAGAAAACTACAGGAGGGGCTAGAGACAAGACCAGTCACCCTGCACCAGGAGAGAGAGCAGCAGTGACCGGTCTATAATAAATGAAGCTTCTGCATAGAGGAAACCTTGCACACTGGAATACTGCAGGGATCTGAAAGAAATACACAAAGTACACCTATGCCGTGTACACACGACCGGACTTTTTGACAGCAAAGGTCCGGCAGAACAAATCCGACAATTCAATCGTGTGTGGGCTCCATCGGATCTTTGCTGTCCAAAAATCTGATGGACTTTAGAAATAGAACATGTTTCAAATTTTTCGCCGGAACTCCGCCGGACCCAGTTCCTATAGAGAAATCCGCTCACCTGTATGCTAGTCTGACGGACAAAAACCGACGCTAGGGTAGCTATTGGCTACTGGCTATGAACTTCCTTATTCTAGTCCAGTCGTACATCATCACATTTGAATCCACTTTGGTGTGATTGTGTGTGGTCAAGTCTGTTCATTCGGAAAGACCGTCGGAACTCCGCCGAAAGTCCATCTGGAAGACCGTCGGACCTAGTCCGTCGGAAAGTCCGGTCATGTGTACGTGGCACTAGAGTTTAGGAAGAATACACATGATTCTTGTAGTTGGGCAGTATTCTGAATATGGGCTTTAAAGCTGTGGAGCATAGCATGGATAGAGTAAGAGGGTCACATTCAGCCCAAAAACGATTGGTCTGATGTGCCCACTTTAAGCTAATAGGCCTCTAGTATTTAGGGATAGTCCTATATTCCTAGCAGCCCCCCCTGTAATCCAGCCCCGTCTGATGCCTTTGTTTTGCAGACCATGTAGTATTTTTGTTATTTACCTTTTGTGCCTATGAAAGACTATCCATTACAAGACTCTAACAATGCAAAGCATGACACAGATCTGTGCCGGGCCCCAGGGGCTGTCAGCGGAGCTCTAATTACCTGTGTTTAACAGCAGGCGCATCCAGTCAAGCAGTGGATATTATGCAAACTCAATGAAGACAAATGATATTGTTTCTAAATCAGGCTCCGGTTAACCCCTTTCTTGTCAATGGTAGAAGAGCTACTAATTCCCCGGAACTGTTGCAGATGGGCTTCCTTGAAGAAGAGAAAGTGCTGGGGTTACTCACATGTAGAACTGCAGCTTCTGGTCACATGATCCTGTACCGTCCATCTTCCCTCTAATACTCCAGCATGTGATGCTATAGTAGTACAGTGACTGAGTTTTGGCATGGCACAGAGGAGTTAATTTACTAAAACTGGAGAGTGCAAATTCTGGTGCAGCTCTGCATAGAAACAGCTTCCAGGTTTTGTTGTCAAAGCTTGATTGAACCCAGCTGAAGTTAGAAGCTGATCACTCTGTTAGGGGGTTCTCAGCTGTTGATTGGATAGATTGATAGCAGTGCTGCCATTGACTCCCGCTGCTGTCAATCAAATCCAATGACGCAGCCGCTGGGGGGGGCGGGGCCGAGTTTATGGATGCCGAATGCTGGACTAGGGACCTCGCCCACAAGGTAACTCTCCCCCCGGGAGAGCGCTTCTCCTAAGGGGTTATCTGATGTGGGGAGGAGCCGAGAGACCCGCCAAGGGACCCCAGAAGACACTTGCCGACCAGCCGCCATCATTATACGATTATAGCAACGTTCGCGGTATAAATGTCAATGGTTCCAAAAAAGTGTCAAAAGTGTCTGATCTGTCCGCCACAATGTCACAGTCCCGATAAAAATTGCAGATCGCTGCCATTACTAGTAAAAAAAAGAAAATAAATAAAAAAGACATAAAAATGCGATAAATCTATTCCCTATTTGTACACGCTATAACTTTTGCGCAAACCAATCAATATATGCTTATTGCGATTTTTTTACCAAAAATAGGTAGAAGAATACATATTGGCCTGAACTGATGACATTTTTTATTTTTTAACTTTTTTTGGAGGGGGGATTTATTATAGCAAAAAGTTAAAAAATATTGTTGTTTTTTTTCAAAATTGTTGATTTATTTTTTGTTTATAGCACACAAAATAAAAACTGCAGAGGTGATTAACCTCCCTGGCGGTAATCCTATGTCTGGCTCGGGCTGAGATTTCAGTACCACGAGCGGTAACCCCGAGCCAGACTCGGGATCGCATCGCTGGATACAGTGAGACTTACTTACCTTGTCCCCTGGATCCTGCCATGTCCCCCCGCTGTGTGTGCGAGCCGTGCTCCGCTCGATTCACACAGTGCCCGAGTGCCGCTGAGCTCTGTTCCCTGCGACGTTACGACGCTGGGGAGCGGAGATCGGCGCCAAATTCAAAAAAGTAAAAACACACAATACACATACAGACTCTTACACATTACAGTACTATATAAAAAAAATACACACTCCCTTTGTCCCTAGTGGTCTGTCCAGTGCCCTGCATGTAGTTTTATATTATAAATACTATTTTTTTCTGCCTGGAATTTGGAGATTGTCCATAGCAACCAAAAAGTGTCCCTTTATGTCAAAAGTGATTTTAGACCAGCTAGAAAACAGCGATAATAAATTAGAATCACTTGCACAATTGAGCGATAGCGATTTGTGGGGAGATCCGTCATCAAACACTAAATCTAATGACAGCGACAATTCTGCAAATGAGCAAATTTCAGTGTTTTTGGATTTGATTACATTATTGAATATTTTTTATTATTATTTGTTATCATTATTTATAGTTATTTATTATATTATAAACTTTATCATACCCGGGATGTCTACTAGACTCTGGTTTGAACAGATTTAAGAGAGTTATTCCTAAGAATTACAGGCCTACAATATAAAACGCCAAATTTCCATGCAAAATAATTGTACCGCTTTCAGCACCTAAAATCAGAAATAATCATACCGCCAGGGAGGTTAAATAACACCAAAAGAAAGCTCTATTTGTGGGGAAAAAAAGGATGTAATTTATGTTTGGTATAGCATCGCATGACCATGCGATTGTCAATTAAATCGACGCAGTGCTGTATCCCAAAAAATGGCCTGGTCATTTATGAGGCAAATCCTTCTGGTCCTTAAATGGTTAAAGGTGGCAATGAAATGTCTTTTACGGGCAATTTTAAACTGTATCTTTTTTTTTTATTTGTAAATGTGCTATGGCACATCCTATAGCAAGAATAAAGAAAACAATGCATAGCGTACACCACAAAATACATACCAGGGTCTTTGAGTCTGGTATAGACTTAAAGGGGTTACCCCACGTAAAAAAAAAAAAAATGCATTAGGTTCTCCAGGGAATCCATATTGTAATCCAAAAATGAATTTAAAGGTGGAATTCATTGTAAAAAAAAAAAAAAAAGAGTTCGCCCTAAAAATCTATACCGGACTCTGAAGCCAAGCATGCAGCCAGGCTGGCCAGTAAAGGGGTACTGCACACTCACCCCCTTACCCCTGAACCATACCAGACCACATGTCCTCATGAAAGGGGCGTCTTGCCCCCTTGAACCTCCCTGGGAAAAGCACGTTGTCCGCCCCAGGTTAGTGAGAACAAGGGCCTCTTCCCCAAAGCCCTGGTTGGCAGTTGTAGGGGTCTGTGGGTAGGGAGCTTATTGGAATCTGGAAACTCCCTTTAAAAATAAAGGCTCCCTGGGTAACACCCCCCCCCCCCCCTCCTCTCCACCTGAATGAGTGTGGGGGTACATAGATGTAAAAAGATGTAACCTAGAAATAAAGACATATTTTCACAAATCCTTTATTAAAAAAGACGGGCAAAAATTACCTGGGCTACACCAACAAAAGTGAATTAAGTGCCGACTGAAGTGTTGGCTCACCCTAATCCTAAGCAAACTTTCAAATCTGAAATCAGTGCTTAGTTGGAGGCTGCTTTTGAAATAAATAACTTGAATACCTATTATTTGTAAGTATGTATTTTAATTGCCAATGTTTTTGGAGGTAAATGCTTGATGTATATAGAATTATGTAGGTTGTGGTGATACTTTCATTTATGCTATATTGTATATTTATGGTCCCTTTATGTTTGATATTATGGCAATATTATTATGGATCTGTATAATAATATTACACTTGGAAATATATGCAAAAAAAAAACTCCATCTTTCATTTAAAATGTGGAAAAATATTACTTTGCCCTTTTGTGCTTACTGGCCGCTGGAGAGTCTACTGGCAATTTTTGCATGATTTTTCTGTGGTAGTCTATCTAGTGGTGCTTTTATTTTTGGCTTGTGCTCAAGTACAAGTTTAGAGTTTGCTTGGTCGAGACCATCCAACACCAGGCTCGATCCCCTCAGTGCTGGCAAAGATCATAGCTGATGGGCTCAAGGCTCTCAACATGGATTGGTCCAGGACCAGATGCCCCAAAAGGTTTGTGCCCCTCTGCTGGCCACCCTGGCTGGTCTTAGTATGGATCCAATGTTCTCTTTATAGCTCAAGGACCAGGGCACACATTAATTACCAATGGCCATGTGACCCTGACATAATAACTAGAAGTCATTCTTAGCACATGATAGATAATATGACAAGTGGAGACACAAGAATAACACTAGAGCACAGCAGACAGTCAGTATACAATAGAGACATGAGAAATATGATTTATATGTCTCCAGTTATTCTCTTCTTGTCTGATCAGTAATAACATCACAGTGAGGGCCTGACCTTTATATAAGCCTTCGGTTGTCTCTATATAATACATCATAAATGGGCAAGGCGCAGAATTACATTGTTGAAGAACAAGAAGAGATGTTTCTATTTATTTAATATAAGCAGCTTGCAATTAGATGATAAATATGGGCAGGCTGGGGCATGTAGTTCCCCTGCGGTTGGTCTTATCTATGGCTACGTGTTGCAATTCTGAATTTCTGGTTTTAAAAAGCAGCTCCAGGCAATGGGTAAAGCCAACCGGTGAAGAGAATACTATTCAGGAAACACTGCATTCGTGCTACATCAGAAAGCGCATTCCAGTTATATTAAAGGCTCAGTATGGTGTATTTTTAGTGAGATAATATTTTTGTTCATTTCGCAGTTTTTTTACATTGAAGTCATTTTTATGTGATTTTCGCAATATTGTTTATCTTAAATGAAATATAATTAATAATTGTTGCTCTCCTCAATTAAATGAAATATAGATGTAAATGTAAATTAAATATAGTTACATAATTTTGTGATTTAATAATAATAAAATATAAATAATACATTTAGCTAATATAAATACTAGATAAGGTTTTTATATTAGATTCCTGTAATCTCCTCAGCACTCAGACTGGAAGAGGGAGGATCAGTTTTTGATCTATTACGGTGGTCTATCATCTGCCCAGAGGTGGGTGGGGGGGGGGGGGGGGGGGGGTCTTGTAGATGATTGGGTAATCGTGGGCAAGGTAAATTAAAAAAACAAGAATTTTTGTTGGGCACATGACTGCATATTTAAGGTGAACACAGCATACCTCTATGAGTAAACCCTGGGGAAAAGGCAAAACACATCAAAGAAAGTGCGTGGCCTATCGAGAGGCTGCTTTTCATCTCTCTCATATCTGAAGCAGTTTTGAGGTGTGTGGGATCTACTTACTATACTTGAACACAAATTCCCCTTAAACCTCGTACTCAGCCTTATTTTTTTTTGTTCAACCCAGCAGGGTGAACAAAAAAATCTGAAAGCTCAGATTGGAACAGCTGTACTAGCAATCTGATGTTAGTACAGCGATTTCTCCTGCTTTGCTATTGTGTTCTGATAGGGGGACTGCCCACCGCCAGAACACTCTGGTCAGCGCTCTCAACTATTGGCTGAGAGCGCTGATTGGGAACCGGTCGGCAGACCTTAATCAACCATGAGTCTTTGACATAAGCCTGCCAAACAGCCGGACCATGACCGTGACTGGCTGCCATACACGCGGGCCGAATGACAGCCGGTTTCTATTGAACTGGCCGATGCCAGCCGTCATTTGGCTTGTGTGTACTAGGCTTTACACTGGCCATGGATGTTTTCTTTTTTTTTATTCAGTTAGCCAGATTCCTCCATCCACACAAGTGATGTGGATGGAGGAATCATCAGCTTTCTAATGGACAGCCTCCACTTCTTTACTAAATCAAAGCCCTTTCTTATATCTATGGTTGTATTGGAGGATGCATTTAACTGGCTTTTAATAAAAGTCCCATCTAAATCAGTAATTTCTGGGAGGTACGGCGTGCTGACGTCACCGCGTTCTACGCCCAACTAGGAAGTGCGGGCGGCACACGAGAGCCGGCCAGCTCGTTTTTTTCTGTATTACACGATCGTATTCTTCTGTGTACATGTGAGTGCAATACTGTTTACTTTTTTATTTCCATTAAAGTAAGAGGTTTTACGCTATGCGAGTACCTTTCTGATTTTTTATATGATACACGATATCATCGTTCCTTGTCTGGAGGCTTTGCATCAAGGATAAAGGCTGTGTGGCTCATGTGACGGTTCATCCAGAACTCCCGTGCATTTGCCCTGTTGATCTCATTGACACTGAGATCTATAAATCTGGTAAGCGGCCCCCCTTCTCACTGGTGGAGGTGATTGCTTGGATTCCCTTTAACACAGAGCATTGTGGGTGTCAACTCCATATTTTCACTTTGGAAGAATTAACACTATCCTTTGGATCATTATTTATGGGACTTTTTCTGATTTTTTCTCTCCAAATTTTTTGTTGGGTTTTTTTGTTCATTTATTACAACAAATTGGTGGTGTGTTGGTTTATTTTCTTTAATACTGACAATTTATGTGATTTATATATAAGGGATATGTAATTTATGCTAACTATATTATGGGCATTGATTAAATTTTTTTGTCACTTATATGTTTAAAAAAGATATTACTCACTGATATAATTCATCTAAATCTTTAATGTTTCAAGCTAATTATTTGTATCCCTTTTTGTCACTATTTTCCCTTGTGATTATTGATGAATTGTTGTGATTAGAAGTTTTTTTTGATTAGAGTTTTTTTTTAGCGCAGCTCACTTTTTTCACTTATTCAGTAATTTATGACCAATTTTCAGCGGCGTGGCTCGCCTGTGAAAGTCCCAATGAGAATTTATCACAAAACCAAATACCTGTAAGAAATATTTCAAATGGAAGCTGCCATCCTTTGGTTCCTACTTTGCATCCTAGATCAAGGGGCAATGACTTAACTCGTCATAAAACGACAGAATGTGGTAACTTCCATCAGAGCCTTCTCACACACACATTTTTGTTCTTAAAGGATTCCTTTTAATAGGTTAATTACCTGCCTAAACCTGAACAACCTGGAAATGAAGGGTTAAATGCCAGACTTCCTGCTCTGGATCTTCCTTTGGAGTATTCTGACATTTCCAGATTTTTTTTTAAGTGTTAAGCCATTGCTCAGAATTCCTAGAACTGATCTGACAGGGGGTTAAGTGGTCACCTTTCTTGTGTCCAGCCTGTGAATTAGCGGATGAGATCAGGGCTAATATGGGTAGAATGGATGAGTTAGGAGGAGATCAGGACCAGAATGGATGAGGCGGAGGGAGCCAGCATGTCTGGAAGTTTGTTTACCTTTCTACCTGTCCTAGGTGAGGGTGGAGAGTGGACAGGTAGGAAAGTGACCAGTCTGTCTTCTCTTGAGCCCTTTGTTGTGTTAAAGGCCAATTACTTCCTATCCTGGGACTTGTGAACAGTAGAAGAAGAGTGATTAGTGAGATAACGATAATTACCTGCCCAGTAATACTGTGACTGATAAGGTGATAGCTCGGGAATAAGTGCTGTGGGAAGAGGGTGATACACAAATTATACCCCTCACACACACTCACATCTAACATACTGCCCTACCAGCTCCTAATATAAAGATAGACAACTTGTAGATTATCTTGGGAAGTACACACTCATCTCTGCTTTCTAATACAATCACATCAGGATACATGGCATTATATTCTAATTCCTTCTGGTAGTTCAGCTAATCCAACAATTTGGGTTTTAACAGGAAACACAAAGTCTTGATTTTAATGGTTGACAGAATTGGCTGGAATGGAGGACATGGGTAAGTAGAACTGATGGTATATAGGATAATATACACCCAGTAGTAACTTTACAACACAAGGTATATTGTCTTATTTAGAAACAAATTCCAAACTAATAGGTGTTGTTCCCTGATCAAAATTAAAGCTGGCCATACAAAAGTAAAATTTAAGTTAAAATTTTTAATTTAAGGAACATTCAGTTGATTTTCTAATGGTTAGCAGGAGTTCGTTTTGGCCGTAGTAATGAAAAAAGTTTAATAATGAAATAATTACATTTTTTCTCAAATGAACAAAATTTTAACTGTGAATCTGGTTTTAATTTAGGAAACTTATTACGTGCATATTGTAAAGAGACAATATGTCCAGGATTCTATTCAAATAGCAGGTCTGGATGAAATGTTAAGGGCTTTCAAATGAAATTAATATAAGTGAAAAAAAGTTGCGCTACTAGTTCAATGCTTCCAAGCATGCGTCAAATTGTTTCAGAGCATGCGTAGGAATTTTGTGCGTCGGAATTAATACAGACGTTCAGAATTTCCGATCAAAACTTTTTCCGTCTGAGAAATTGAGAACATGCTCTCAATCTTTTGCTGGCCAAAAAGCCTGATGGAGCCTACACACAGTCGCATTTTCCGAAAAATAGCTCTCATCTGTCTTTTGCTGGTTGAATTTCCGATCGTGTGTACGTGGCATTAGATTTCCAGAATATAATATCAGGTTAAAGCTAAACACTTTCAATTTGTATGCAATCAGGCAGGCCCTAGTTGAAGGTACAGTAAATCTAAAGGAAATTGAATAAGAAAATTGTGTAATGTATGGCCAGCCTAAGTGACCTATTTTCAAGCTGTAGTGCCACCCTTTAGAGGTGCAGGTGGACTGTCCTAAGCCTAAACAATGACTGACTTTAAAATATGACTGTTTGATAGGGTACTCTGTCGGCTCTGGTTTGGGAGATTTTCCATCCAAGAAAAGTAAGATCTGGCACTATATGATGCATTTATCACAGCTATATTCATCTTAGAAGATTGCCTTTCAATATACAGTAGGTTTAAACTGGATTGGATTTTCTTTGGAATGTTCATATTAAAATTTTGAAAACTCCTTTCCATCAATGTGTAAACTCATTTCCTTAGTGGGTTGCTAAGCTCATTGTACCTTTTGATACCATGCTGTTTTTTATATGAGCATTTTATGTACTTACCTTGATTGGTGATCGTACATTTTTTATTCATTTTTAAATAAAATATTACTTTTTCACTCAAATTCATGCACCATGTGGAGGCCCTCTTTTTCTCTTTTTTTTCTATGATTTAAAATTTCCAATTGGATGTTACTCGGAGTATCATATCATAGACCTTTCCGGCTGGAGATATATTCCCCTCATAGGTACGGTTATCTGTTGGAGTGATTCTGGTGCCAGTCATCCACCATTCACCATCTGGGATGCGCCACATCCGGTAGGCCACGACCCTGACGTTTCGTTATAAACTGACTTCTTCTGAGGGCGTGCTCAGAAGAAGTCAGTTTATGACGAAAGGTCAGGGTCGTGGCCTACCGGATGTGACGACTGCACCTCAGCAGAAGTGTTCCAACCAGCTGGATATCCATGAAGCCATCTGCCAGTGTATACAGCGGATGACTCGAACTCTTCCGGCGGCCGGAGTTTCTAAGGCACAGTGCACTTTCATTGTCATTTTATGCTCTTAAAGGAATGTTTTATGGTACGCATAACTGGATGTGTGGAGGGTTTGTTTGAATTAATAAATTGAACAGGATTACACTATGTGGATGTCCCTTTGCTTTTTGTACATTTCGGGGACCCATCTCACGCATTGCTGACATCTGGTGGAGAGAATCAGGAAAAGCAGGGAAAAAGTGGATAAAGAAAAAATCCTTAGATTGAAAGGCCTGAATTTTATCTGTGTCTGGTGAGTGTATCCCCATTAGGGGAGCTTCGGTGCTTCACGTGGTGGAATTTGGTGGAAGCTTCAGACAGAGGGCAACAAGGACTTTCTCACTAAGCCACTTTTTTAAGTCTCCTGTTTTTCTGGAACTTTATGGGACTATATGTATTATTTTGATTGAATTTAATTGAATTTATTTAAGGGTTCACAGTGATTTGTGGACAGAAATATGCGCTGCTGAAATATTTTAACGTAATTTTTAGTATATGATCTCTTCTTTATTGTCTTTCTTAAGTGAAAACATTTCAATCTATTTATGGGCAGGCTAGTTGTACAGTCGATCTCTCAATCAACTTCTGTACAACCAGCCTGTTGGAAACATTTTCTCAATCAGTGCCGCTGGCTATAGCTGGCAGTGCTGGTGAGTGTATTCTGACAGTGGGGAAGTCTCCCAGCCATCAGAACTTAAAAGCTTTGCATGAGAGGTTCCTCCATCCACCTCGAAAATGTGAATGAGGGAATCAATGAACCCTCCTGGCAGTATTCCCAAGTGTGGCTCGTGGTTAAATTTCAGTACCATTAGCAGTAACCCCAAGCCACACTCAGGATTGCATAGCAGAATCCTGGTGCAGTGTACTTAGCTTGTCACCAGGATCCTGCGATGTCCCCCCGCTGTGTCCTCCACCTTGTCACCGGGATCCTCCGATGTCCCTTCCATTGTGTACTCCGCCGGATCCTCCGCCCGTTGTACTGTGTGCTGGACTCTGTTCCTTGCGAGCATCGCAATGCATGGTGGTGGAGCCCGGCAGCAAATTCAAAAAGTACAAAAAAAACACATACAGTACACTATCTTACAGATTACATTACTGTATCAAATCATTTCACCTCTCTTTTGTCCCTAGTGCTTTGTCCAGTGCCCTGCATGCACTTTTATATATTGTATATACTGTTCTTTCTGCCTGGAAACATGAGATTTTCCATGGCGACCAAAAAGTGGCCCTTTACATCAAAAGTGGTTTTAGAGCAGCTAGAAATCAGCGATAGTAGATTAGAATACTTGAGAATTGAGAATTGAGTGATAGTGAATCGTGTGGAAATTCATTTTATTCTTATTATATTATTATTTTTTATAAGTATTTATACTGTAGTTATTTATTATATTATAGTTTATGATTTCGTGTTTCAAACTTTATCATACCCAGGATGTCTACTAGACTCTTGTTTGGACAGATTTAAGTGTGTTATTACTAAGAATTAGAGGCCTACAATATAAAACGCCAAATTTCCATGCAAAAATGCTCTCTAGCCTCTCACCTCAGGTAAGTATTAAATCAGCATAGCCTATGGTTCCTTGGACGGTGTACTGGCATGTAGTCACCTCTTGGGGTCCTCTATAGTTGTTTCTGATAATCTGCTCTCACATATGTTGTGTCTCTGTTTTCTCCCAGAGGGTTCCCTCTAATGCCCTCTCAAAGGGGTATATATAAAGGAAGAAGATCGCTCTCGTAGTGTAGTAACTTAGAATGAATTTATTAAAATTTTAACCTCATACAGTGCACTCACATTAAAAAGTAGAGTAACGGCATATATACACGAACTCCATCTATCATGTATGGCCTGCCTAAGTTAGACATTTTAAGTGTAAGTCCATTCAAAACTTTTCTGTTTTGGATAAAGTAGTGGTGGCAGGGAGCTCCAACCCTGACGAGCTTTACTGCTAGCCACAGCTCTAATAGGGAGAGGTCCCTTCAATTACTGTCTGGGTGATAATATTTTCACCAGATGTAAGAGGAGAATTAGGGGCCTTTAAATGTACCAAAAGAAAACCTTAAAATGCATACAGTTCAAATAAACTTGAATAACTTTTATTGTAACAGAAATTGAGTGTGATACAGCTAGGGTCACACATACATTTTTTTTAAAAACACTACACCACTATGCTCATGTTTCCCATGTTGCCTTTCCACTATTCTAAATGATGATTACAAAACCTTTTACAAATACAGTTATCTACAGAATGGTTGAGGCATTAATAGAGAATTCAATGAGCAACTAAATCAAATAATTTTTTTTTTTATATTTGCAACTTTTTTTTGCAGTTAATGACAGATAAGCAATCTAAAGTATATGAGAATAAAATAAAACAAATACATAAATGCAGTATTTATTATTCTATTATTATACTGTATTTATTGACATTTTTTCCTGTCTCCTAATATATTTTAGATTATTTACCCATCATTAATGCCTGAAGAAATGTGAAATAAATGAAATGTTTTGAGTCAGTAGCTCATTGGGGTTGATTTGCTTAAACTGGAGAGTGCGAAAACTGGCGCAGCTCTGGATAGAATCTAATCAGCTTCCAAGTTTTTTTCATCAAAGCTTAATTGAAGTAGCTGAAGTTAGAAGCTGATTGGCTATCATGCACAGCTTCATCAGATTTTGCGCTCTCTATTGTTTGTACATCAACCCCTTTGTATTCTACAATAATGCCTTGGTGTATCAGGCTCATATTTGCACAATTCTACAGCCCACACTGCAAGGGCTAACAGCTCATTTTGTCTACCGGAGAAGAGAAATCATTTTACTACCCGATCCTCCACTCCCCCAGCAGGCAGCGCTCTGCCATGATTTCCTACAGTGTCTACACATCCAGAGCATGGCTATGAACCCCTTTCTTCTCTTGATGATGTCAGGACCCTAGACTAGTGGAGTATGGGGGTGTAGATGCTGCAAGGACCAGTCAAGCTGCAGGGAGGGGCATAGGAATGGGTAAATAAATATTTGTCTTATATTCACCGACTGACACAAGTTCTCTCTTTAGACCACTGAGACGTTCCTGGTTTACAGTTGTGGGGTCAACCATGCGACCAGTACTGGCATCTGCACTTGTGTAGCAGACACTAACTGAGTGGGCAAAACTGTTGCACCGCGAATTGGGAGAACAGTAAACCGTAAACCAGGAATGTCCCAATGGTCTAAAGAGAGAAGTTGTGTCAGTCGGTGAATTACAGAGAAAAGGATTTTATGGTGAGTACAAAAAATCCTATTTTTTTTGTTCCCCTACACACAAATGAGGGATCATTTTATATTTGCCTGGAGTTGGACTTTAACTATATGTTTGACAGCAGTTATACATTTCTAAGCTAAAGGTTTTTAGTTAAAATAAAAGGAACATTACTGTGAATTTTTTTAACTTATATCTTTAACGCCTTTTTATGCGTGCGTTCAGTGCGTATCACATGCTTAGTTTTAATAAATCTGGAAAAGACCTCACAGTAGCAACTCTAGTAATCAACAGGCTGAGCCTATTCATCCCCAAATGTAAACCCATTCATGAAATCTGACCTAGGCACGTATATCTGTTGTGTTTACTTATCTCTCTCCAAAGCTCTGAGTGTCTTTCTGCTGCTCCGTTCTTCTATTAACAGCACGATAACTTCTGACACGTTCTCCGACACTGAAGATAAAAGCAGCTGGAAATTTGTGTTGGGACGAGTGCTGATCGCTGGTGTTCTGGTGGGGGGGGGGGGGGGGAGCAACCCCCTGTCAGAACGCAATAGCTCAGTGGCGGAGATTGCTGAACTAACCTCGCTTAACACTGTGATCAAATAAAAAAGAACAATAGATAGGACAATTTACTACAGACTGAATGTTTAATGGCTGCGATGGGTACCTGATCTGGCAATGAACACCCAATAGGTTTAGGTCTTTATTAAAAATAGACATCTCTCATGTAATTTTCTGTTATGGATGGGGGGTTGAAGCAGAGAGGACAATTGTGGTGTAACAGTTTGGTGACTTTGTATTAAAAATGCTATTATACAAGAAGCTGCATTGAGTAGATTATTTTTTTTGTATCCCAAGAAGGGAATCCAGAGTAAAAACTTTTATTTAATTACCTGTAGTGATCAGCAAAAGTTGGTGCAAATTATATTTTTGTATTATCAATTACTAAAGCCTATACACTTTGTGTTATCCTTATATTTTGTGTTACCTTTTGAGCTGTGTCCTATTCAAACACGTTATTAGTATATATTTTTAGGGGTTGATTTACTAAAATTGGAGAGTGCAAAATCTGGTGCAGCTGTGCATGGCAGCCAATCAGATTTAACTTCAGCTTGTGCAATTAAGCTTTGGCAAAAAGAAAAAAAATGGAATCTGATTGGTTTCTATGCAGAGCTGCACCAGAGTTTTCACTCTCCAGTTCTAGTAAATCAACCCTTGAGCCCACGTTCACATTGGGCCGATTTGGCATGCGATTTGACATGTCAAGCCGCATGCCAAATCGGCAGCTATTGCCGGCAATGGCACCGTCCGAATCGGTGTGCCACCGCACCGATTCCCAAAAATAGTTCCTGTACTACTTTTGGCGACTTTGGGGGTGATTTAAATAGACATCTCTGCATGAACTAGCACAGATGTCTGTCAAATCGCCACTGAAGTTGGTCTGCATTGCCGGTTTGAAATGAACTCGCACGATTTCTAACCCGCAGTCAGTGTGTGAACCTAGGCTTAGTGTTTTAAAGTGCTGTTCCTCTGAACTGGTATGCTAAGAATACCCCCCTTCTTGTATTTCATTTCTCTGAACTGGATTTTCAGTGAATTATGTTTAAATGCTGTGATTTTCTTAAAAAACAGACTGTCCAAAACTGATATTTTGGGTGTAGGTGGGTGCTGGTTAGGGGTAAGTGAAACTGTGAATTTTTATTGAAACTTGTGACATCTGTTCTACAAATTTACCATATCGACAAAATGCATTGGTTTTAAGGGAAAGTAAATTCACTATTTTTAAAGGATGTGATTGGCCTTAAATAACTCTTGACAATTACAGAAGCTCCTTTTTAAAAGTTAGTATGTTTGGTTTTGCTGCTACCATGGTTTTGAAGTAGGGGTGCAACGGATAAAAAAACTCACGGATCGGATCGTTCCTCGGATCAGAGTCACGGATCGGATCATTTTTCGGATCAGCAAATAATAATTTAATTTGCAAAAACCTGTGAAAATTCCACCACCATATAGTCCCCACTGTCCACAATCCACAATCTCCCAACTGTAATATTGTCTGAGTATGGCTGGCTAAGCATGGCTGAGTATTGCAGAGTATGGCTAGGTATCGCAGAGTATTGCAGAGTATGGCTGGGTATCGCAGAGTATTGCAGAGTATGGCTGGGTATCGCACAGTATTGCAGAGTATGGCAGAGTATGGCTGGGTAATGCTGGGTATGGCAGAGTATGGCAGGGTATGGCAGGGTATGGCTGGGTATGGCAGAGTATGGCTGAGTATGGGCAGGTATTGCAGAGTATTGGCAGGGTATTGCAGAGTATTGCAGAGTATTAGCAGGGTATTGCAGAGTATTGGGAGGGTATTGGCAGGGTATTGCAGAGTATTGGCAGGGTATTGCAGAGTATTGCAGGGTATTGGCAGGGTATTGTAGAGTATACTTTTTTTTACATATTTTTACACTAGTTTTACGTTTAATTAATTTTGTTCTTTCATATATATTGATCCTTTATATAGAGGATTATATATATATATATATATATATATATATATATATATACACTCAGCTATTTATATATATTGATTTTTAGATTTTCATTTGAGACATGGCTTACCTAACGTTAAGGCTATTACGTTTTTTATCATAGTCTTAATTGTATGTTACGATTCTGTTATTGTGAGTCAGGTTACAATATGCTTTTTTTATTTACCTTTTTTCCCTTTTTCAATATGTCATTATCAGTTTTGTTGCCATCAGTCAAAATGGCGATGTAAGCCGGACCTTGCATCTCAGAATGAGGTCTGGGTATAAATGGTGGTGCGTCGATGCGTTGCCCGTTCCCCATTGATAACATCACCTATGACGAAATGCGTCTGGGAAGGTACGCAGTGACGCCACCACGCTTTACGAAGGGAGGACTGGACGCTTTTTCGAATGCCGGCCGGCTTTCTATGATCTGATTCGATGCTGTTTTAAAGTATTCCTATGTAAGTGCGATATTTATATCTTTATTAAAATATGTGAATGGTTTTACGCTATGGAGGTATTTCTTTCTTTCCGGGGTTGATGCTAGAGATACACCCGATTGCTGACAGTTGACGTTTTTTAGTGCTGTGATGCTGCCATATACCGGTGTTAGTGGAATCATGATGCAAGAATTATGATACGGAGCTTTCAATATTAAGATCACAATCCGTTCCGGTTAAATACCATTAAGGCGATTAATTTATCTACATCTGGTAAGCGCATCAAAATTCTGGTGACGGGCACTGATCTGCAGTTTTGTTTGGATTCATCGTGGTGATTTGATAAGCACGGATATATTGGACTTTATTTTCCAGCTTTCTGCAAGCTGTTATATGTTACTTTCAAATTTTTTATAATTGTTGGTGGTTCTATTAATGTAATGTTAATGCTATTTTTTTGAGCAACACTTATTCATTTTCTGTGGGTGCTATTAATTTTTTATTGATATTTCACTTCGTTTCCTATTATTGAATAGGACTATTGGCGCAGCTTTTCAAATTTTCTCATATTGTAGAGTATTGGCAGGGTATTGGCTGGGTATGGCAGAGTATTGCAGGGTATTGGCAGGGTATGGAGGGATGGCTGCTTCCATCTGATGTCGCCCCTCCACTGTACAGATTAGTACAGAGAGGGGAGAGAGGAACCGGCGTCATGATATCATGACGTCGAAGCGATCACATTGTAAACAGCCCGGGTGTAGAAAGATGGCCGCCGCTTCGGAGCTAGGCCGAAGCCGTGGCCTTTCCTAAGACCGAGACCGCGGAGCGCTCCGTGGATCGCGGCATGTGCCGATCCCAGGGGGGTAACCCGTTCGGATCACGGACCGGTGACGATCCGTTGCACCCCTAGTTTGAAGTGAATCCTGCAGGTTCAAGATTCACAGTCCCACTGAATTTATGTGCAGATTCACCCAGGAGAATTTTTCTGCATCACACATAATGCACTTGTTTTTTTTTTTTCCTATTATTGAGGGCTTTTGTGCTTGAATGCAAGTCAACTGTCAGCTGCTGCACCGTCCATTGGAATATTTTTTTGCTGCCAGGCTTCTGTTCCAGTTGAGAGGTCCTTTTATATATCATATTTTACCCTAAACTGATCGGCTGCTCCTCTGACAGGGGGGGGGGGCTGTGCTGATAATCGAACAGGATGAGAATGCCCACACTGGACCACCAGGGACGCCACTAGGACCACCAGGGATGTCACCACAAGGTATGCCACCCTAGACCACCAGGGATGCCAATCAATGCCCACAATGGATGCCAATCAGTGCCCACAATGGGCATCATTGATTGTCCGGCATTTTTGTTTGGCACTGATTGGCATCCCTCAGTAATGTTACTGAGGTATGTACAGTACATTGTGATGTGATGTACAGTACATCAGTGCCACCTATCAGTGCCCATCCATGCTCACCCGTGCCACCTAACAGTGCCCATCCGTACCACCTATCAGTGCCCATACGTGCTGCATATCAGTGCCACCTATCAGTGCCCATCTGTGCCGCATATTAGTGCCCATCATCAGCGCCCATCAATGCCACCTCATCAGTGCTACCTCATTGGTGCCACCTCATCTGTGCCCATCAGTGCCGCCTTATCAGTACCCATCAGTGCTCATCAGTGAAGGAGAAAACGTACTTATTTACAAAGTTTTGTAACTGAAACAAAATCTCAGAGGTGATCAAATAGCACCAAAGGAAAGCTCTATTTGTGGGAACAAAATGATAAAAATCTAGTTTGAGTACAGTGTAGCATGAGTGCGCAAATGTCATTCAAAGTGCGTCAGCAATGAAAGCTGAAAATTGGTCTGGGCAGGAAGGTGTATAAGTGCCCTGTATTGAAGTGGTTAAAGAGGTTGTATAGTCTATTTTTTTACTTTTACCTACAGGTAAACCTATAAAAAGGCTTACCTGTAGGTCAAAAAAATCTCATAAACCTGTATGGTTTAGGAAATATTCCCCTGGCAACGAGCCGCTGAGTGTAGCGGCGCATGCGCACAGGGGTTTCTCGGCTGGAAGCCCGGCAGACGCCAGACCCTGCCGGAAAGAAAGGGTAGCGGGTATAAACACAGGAAACATTTTTTGACAAGTCCTTTATAAAAAAAAAATGTGTGCTTCTAGATGCAAATCCATCGTCCATTACAAAGCCCGCTGACCCAAAAAACAGAAAAATGTCAAAAAATGCTTTGCCTTCTAAGAGGCTATACGCTGTATGCCCTCTCTTCGACTTTGACAGTTTTTGTATAGGCACGGTGCGGGGCGACCTGGTTACGTCACCCGGTGGCACCGCCCCCTTCCGACATCAGGTGATCCGATAACCATTCACATGGGGGGGGGGGGTCGGGATCTGGGGGCTTTCAGATTCTGTAAGCCCCCCTGCCCCAAAGCCCCCACCCCCCCATGTTGAGAGCATATGGTCTGGTATGGTTCAGGGGGGCGGTACTCACTTGTTAACCCCTTTTTCCTGACCAGCCAGGCTGCATGCTCGGATAAGGGTCTGGTATGGATTTTGGGGGGACCCCATGTCGTTTCCTTAAAAAACATTCTCCTAAAAATCCATACCAGACCCGAAGGGACAGTTATGGACTGGGGGGGACCCTACACCATTTTTTAAAAAACCTTTTTGCTATTCCTGGGCAATTGCCAACATGCTTCATGTTATTTTCCTCTGTTAGTGGGAAAGCCCTCGACTGATGAGGACTCATGGTTCTTAAGGATGCGGGCGGCTGGCTTCCCGGCCTGCTGCTTAACAACCAGCTATTTCTTCACACAGAATTCAAAACGGCGATTGTTTTTCGACCGATCCAAATTGTAATTGTTCTGAACAGTTGGAATTCATCAGAAAACGAATAAACAAAACAAATTTCAATGGAATACAAAGAAAATTCTTTGTAGTAAGATCCCTGTCTGTGCTCTTTGTTTCTAGTATTTTTTCCTACCCAGCCTTGCTCATTAAATTTGTCCTGCTGCTGTACAATTTTACACTGCTGTATATCTGTGGTCTACTCCTTCTTGCATTTATTGTCTCTAGTACATTTTGGACAATTCCAATTTTACACTGCTGTATCATCTATGGACTCAGGTTTGCATAAGTGAGAACAAGGACAGCCACAGCAAACTACTGGCAAATTCCTATCTACCAGTCAAAGCAGGTCTATCTATTACACTTCGAGGAAAGCACTGTTAAAGCTACCTGAAAACTACTTTTTTTTCAAAGTGAAATGAATCAGATTAGGGTTCTGCTGCTGTATGTGGGCTAATCTAGTTATAAATAAAAAAAATTGATTCAACAGCTAAATATATAGTGCCAGCATATCCTGTCATTGAAACTGCGTGAAAATCGTGGAAAAGAAAAATTGTTACACCATGCACAGCTGTAAGGTATCCCTCAAGCATGTTATTTAAAGTATTTGTGTATTTTAAATGTTGCCTTTAAACCCGCATGAAGAAGCCCTCTTGCCGCTGTATATTTTTACATTTTTATTGACAGATTTTAACACCACCTTTTGCCCCCCATAGACATTAATGGGACGTGCCTCTAAATACAAGTTTACTGAATTTTGAACAAGATTCGCCAATTACTACTTAATTGTCCTAAACCTGTTCTTGCACTAAAAATAGCCCTCATCAGCTTTATTATTTTATATTTGATTTCCACAGAAAGAAAAAACAGACAAAAAAGAAAAAGTAAATAAAAAAAATTTAAAGCAACGTTACACAACAAACACTTATATGTAAAAAAGGAAAATAATAAAAAAATAATCATTAATACAGAAAACACTGAACTAAACAAATCTACTCCCTGCACAAAAACACCCTCTAAAAAAAAAAAAAGTCTAGATAACACCCTCTAATAAAAAAAAAGTCTAGATAATTTTTTAAACTACATTGCATCTAAGCAGCTCAGTATTGAAAACTGAGAGATTCTACTTCGGTGTAAATTTGATGATGAAGAAATCTGTATTTCTTTTTTTTTGTGCAAAATCAGGATTTTCAAAATCACTCCATAGTGCTGTTAGGCTGACCTAACATTAAGTGATAAGGGAAATATCAATTTCAGATGGAATTACCTTTTAATTTAATATACAGAGCGTAAGGAAGAGTAGTAGAGAGAGAGAGAGATCCCATTTAAAGCCACATGCCACATTTTACCAGCTAGGGGTAGATAAATGCACTGGAATTTTTATATACAGTATTAAAATGTCTGTCTTACTCTGCCCTTAATGCAGGAGTAGTTATTTAAAAAATGTGCTGTTCACATACACAATCAGATTTAATAGCCCTTTATTTATTTATATATCTACGGTATATATCTATATGGGAGAAACCACTCAAAAAAATCAGGAACCGTATATCACAGCATCGGTAGTCTATCGGGAATAAACAACCGGGTTTACCTGTTCCTAAACATTATATGAAATGTGGATATAAGGATACAGATTTGGAATTTATTATTTTGGAAGAAGTAGGTAGAGATAAAAGGGGAGGAGATAGAATCCATAAATTAAAACAGAAAGAGGGTTGGTGGATTAAACAGCTGAATTCTTTACATCCCCATGGATTAAACAGAGACTATGACCTGTATCTATTTTTATAAACGATGTGGGTGATATATTTGATACATGAATGTAATCTTTTTACATAATTTTTGCATATAACTTTTTTATTTAAATTTTTCTATTTACATTTTTCTATAGAATTTTTCCACATGTCTCTTATAGATATTGTATTGTTTTTTCAGAGTGAAGATGATTTTTTGAAATAACGGGTGGTGTATGTTGCATGGATGCAAACAAGAGACATAATCTGGAAACGATGGTTGCCCAGGGCTGGTGCAAGGTTTTTCGACACCCTAGGGCCTAGGCGAAACCTCATTTTGCACCCCTATTGGCTCTGCCCCTGATTCCACCCCCTTTGTCCTGCCCTTGTAACACATGTGACCTACCTGACCATTACACTGACCTACCTGACCACATACACTAACCTACCTGACATAGCCGACCACATACACTGACCTACCTGACACATACACTGACCTACCTGACCACTACACTGACCTACCTGACCACTACACTGACCTACCTGACACATACACTTACCTAACTGACTCCTACTACCTGTACTACCCCCCCCCCCCACACTCACAGCTCAATGTAGATTGGAGGATTCATCTTCCTCTTTACCTCTCCATGGTCTTATCATCCATCACATCTCTCCTGAGGACTCTCCCCAGCACTGGTCAGGCAGTATTGCTTAGGAGTACCCGCCGGTGTCATCTAGCCACTCTGCTGACCAAGAGGTCAGCTCAACAAACAGCCACTGCACCTCTCTCAATGCACTCATGATCTCCACCAAGCCCTGCCCCGTCCCCTACACTGTACTCAGTGCCGGGACAAGGTCATCCAGCGCCCAAGGCAAAGATGCCAAACTGCGCCCCCACCATCCCTTAAGGCTAGGGTCAGGGTGCCCCCATCAATGCAATAAACGATTGCGCCCAGGGCAGCCGCTCCCCCTGTCCACACCTTGTCCCGGCCCTGACTGTACTCACACAGGCCATACCAGAGGGACAGGCTGGAGCAAAGGAGTCCCGGGGCAGCAGTGAGGAGATGTGACAGCAGGGCGTTCAGTTGGACACATTGTGGGATTGGTGGCATGGCCCCTGCAGCGGATGTGCTCCCGGAACAGCAGGCACTGAACGGGGATGAACGATCAGTAGAGGAGTGCCAAGCTCACACACTCCAGGAGCTTTAACACACCGAGGACAGAGGCTGTGGCTGCGCCCTACCATCCCTGTCCCATTGCAGAGATTTCCCTTCACTTCCTCCCCCATACCCAAACAGGAAATGAGAGGAAATCCATTCCCCCCCCCCCCCCCGCCCTCAGAACTAGTGTCCCCACTCGAAAATTTCAGGACGGGTCTTAAACAGCAAGGGAGGTGGCCTTCACAGGAAGGGGTCGTCATATTTAAATTAGGGGGTGCCCGAGTTTAGTCGGGCCTAGGGCAGCACAAAACCTAAATACACTACTGGCTGCGCTACGCAAAAACATATATGTAAATTAAAAATTAATAAATAAATACTAATGAGAGAAATAAACAAATGCCGATAAGGGAATCATGTGACATGTAAGCATCCTCCAATGAATGGGGAAATCTTGAAAGATTCCCCAATGGAAGAATAAGTGGATAAATCAAACGACACAATATGGTGACTGTTTCTTGTGACTTTAGAGCAGGCAATGTGAATCCACCACCATAGAGAGTGCACGCTTACCAGCTGCACAAGCGTTAGAACTTGTGGCTAACACCCAGCCAGGACCTTTATGTTCCAGGAACCTCCAGTGGTCAATCAGACCATAAACCGCTGTGGATTGTTGATCGTAGCAGCGATCAGCAGCCCAACATCCTGGTCCCGCTCCACACTCAATGCAGGTAATCAAAGCAATCTTTTGTATATAGTTAAATCAATTTTTACGCTTTTGCAGCTGGTAAGCATGCTCTATCTGTGGTGGTGGATTCACATTGTCTGCTCTAAAGTCACAAGAAACAGTCACCATATTGTGTCGTTAGAACTGAACACTGTCTGTCTTAACAAAGAGTTTACATTTATAAACCATCCTCCTGCATTGTATGTCAATGAGATATAGCTCACTCAGTCTGAGGACAGAATGTCCAGAAATCCTTAGAATCAGCCATGACACCTTACCCTTAAAGCGGAGTTCCAGCCTGGGGAAAAAAAATTAAAAGTCAGCATCTACAAATACTGTAGCTGCTGACTTTTAAAATAAAACCCTAAGCTGATCTGTGCATTGTCTTCAGGGTGAAGGTGCCAGCATTGCAAGTAAGGGAATTTGGCAGTGAAGCCTTCAGGCTTCACGGCCGGTTTCCTACTGTGCATGCGCAGGTCGCACAGCACTTTCTGAATGATCCTGTCATCTTCTGGCAGCGGGGGGAAGGAGAAGGGCCAGATGCAATTGTGGAAGTGACAAGCCTCTCTGTGTCAACATAGGATGCAAGTCCTAAAGAAAAAATGCCTTTTTGCCTGGCCCTCCGCTTTAAGCCTAGTACATATGGTTCGAATGTAGGCCAGCATTAGCCGGTTCGATAGAAACTGGCCAACCGGTCTGATGGTCGCCGTCTGGCTTCTGTCGACCAGCTCCCAATCCAACGGGACAAATAAAAAAATGATTCTTCTACGTTGCCAGATAGTACAATTTTATTTTAAGCAGTACAGTCTTTCTTCCGAAAATACAATACAAATACATGACATCACTTTCAAATTTTTATTCTGTCGTATGAGAATTTTTGTACTTTAGTAACCTATTCATCATTCATATGATAATCTCATTTTTACTAGGCTTTAGTACAGCGGCTCTGACCTGAGCTGTCGTTGAATGAAAAAAAAACTAGTAGTGTGTACTAGGGTTTAAAGTGGTTGTACACCCTGTACAACCACTTTTACCTACAGGTAAGCCTATATTAAGGCTTACCTGTAGGTGCTTGAAATATCTCCTAAACCTCCACGGTTTAGGAGACGTTTACTAAAAAGACAAGCGCTGATGACTACGGCGCATGCACCGATGTCATCAGCACATGCGCCCTTTAGAAAGGGCACATCATGCCATTTCTAATAGGGGTCATGCCGTGACTGGCGGCTCCCGTGCGCATGTGCGGAAGTGAAATCACGTGACTCCAGCCAGTCACAGATCCGGAGTTCACTCCCCCAGAAGGAAGAGGGGTGAAGATTGATGCTCTTTGCTAGTGGGGACAACAGAGACATCACGGGCCATGGTGTCAGGTAAGTGACACATAATGGGCTACTATGCGATGCATAGTTGTCCATTATGCTTTACCTTTGCAGGGGAATAAAGAGAAAGTAAAACCCACCAGGGTTTACTTCCTTTTTAAGGCCCATACACACAATCAGAAAATTGTACAAAAAATACCGCTTTCAAAGTGATTGTACAATAATCTAGTCGTTAGTACACAGCTTTCATTCTAAATTATCCAAAGGGACAGACATGAAAATTTTATTTTTCTTGTGCAAGATCAGATTGTACAATTTTCATTTAATTAGTGCAGTTTTCATCTGAAAATACAATACAAATAAAATACAACATATTGCATCAATTCCAAATTTTTATTCTGTCATATGAGAATTTTTGAACTTTTGTAACCTCTTCATTTTACAATATGAGATTAGCATGCAAAAACAATGGATGGTCATCTGTCCGATTATCTCATTGCATGTACCAGGCATCTAAACATTAAGAAATATATATATATTTTAAAATATATTGCCATTGTGGGTTTGGTATACTGAAGGAGTAGAGCTAAGTCAGCTGAGTTAGACCCAAAGCTCTGCAACCAGCAAAGCTTAAAGGGATTGTACACGATCACCTTGTAAAACAACCCATTTCGTTTAAAATAGAAATGAAAAGTAAAACATTTTTGTATAGATATAAAAAAAAATTATAAGTATCTTTTTTATAAGTGATCATATCCTCTGTTCTCACCTGTATAAGAGCTGGTGGAAGGTGAAACAGCATCACACTGAGCTTTCCAGTGAATGGCTGTGGGGGGGGGGGGGGGGGGAGGTGTCAGGACAAGTCTCATTATTGGAGGAGAGCATACTGAGTTCCCAGCATTGCTATAGAAGTGGCCACGGGTGTACTCTTCTGTTTAGTGTGGTCAGTTTTTAATAGGAAAGCAGAGGGACTGGCGGGAAGCCCTCCTCTGCCAGAATGCACTGGTCAGCGATCCCACCTATTGGATGAGAGCACTGATCGGGTGCCGATCGGCAGACTTTTTTCAGCTTCTAGCAAACTGGCTGCCGTACACACAGGCCGGATGTTAGCCAGTATCTATTGAACCAGTTTCTTGATATTTGGCCCGTGTGTATGGCCCTTTACACTCCCTGCTGATTAGAGAGCTATAACACTGACAACCAACTAGCAATGATTGTGTCGGACCTCTGCAGAGAGACCACTGCTTCTACACATAAACCTCCAACATGCTGGCAGGAGACAACCTTTTTCACTCAGGCTGTATCTGCTTTCTAAAGAAAATGAAGTGTAAGGCCATCATACACATCCAATTTCTGAATGAAAAATAAAATTCGAGTGTCTATTGTGGTCTTAAGACTGTGCACACCTTTTGTTTTGATGCACCTAGAATAAATGTAGCTGATCTAAACTGAGAATTAATTTGGACTTAAATATAGTGAATGCTGAGTTGGAAGAGTAAATGTTAGTGAATAAGGTGAAGCTATGTTCATCTTCAATATCTAATCATGTGCTAGCAAAATGCGTGTTTTGTTTTGTTTTTTAAATTTTCCTTGCACATGATTGGGCATTTCAAATGAACATGGGTTCACCTAAGGCCGCTTACACACGAGCGGACTGTATGGCCTACTTAGTCCGTCATACAATCTGACGGACAGTCCGTCATACTTTCGAATGAATGGACTTGACCACACACGGATGCACAAACAGTCTGTCGAAAGCTTGCGCAATGACGTGTACAGCACGTACGACGGGACTAGAAATAGGAAGTCCAATACACAGCAATGCACCCTTCCGCAGTGTAAATCCTTTCTGAGCATGCGCCATTCTTAGTCCGTCGAACTAGCTTACTGACGAGCGGATTGTCCGCTGAAACCAAAGTATGACGGACAGAATTTCGAAAAATCCGAAATACTTAGTACGCCAGACTGCACGCTGAAAAAGTCAGCTGAAGCCCACACACCAGCGGACTGTCCGCTGAAATGTGTTTCGACGAACTAAGTAGGCCATACAGTCCGCCAGTGTGTACGCGGCCTAACATTTACTTTGCTACCTGGAGAACCTTTATACCTATAGCATGTCCACTCATTCAGTTTGTACTGATTAGGTGCTTAAAGGGAACAGAGCTTCTCCTGAATCTTTTTTTTTTTTCCAAAGTAAAAATGATTTTCTTCCATAGACACGGCACCTCATCATTGAAATTTTGTAAGCCGGGTTAGAGACAGAAAATGTTCTGTGCAGAAGTGGTGATCCAGGCAGATGGTGTTCATTTGGGTGCTAAAAATATTTTGAAAACCTATCTGACTATCTGAACCATGCATGAGTGATTGTATTTGAACCACCAAACCTTTGATAGTACCCATTAAGGGGGCTCTAAATAGTGTTTATTAAAAAAAAAAAAAAGTTGCACTTCTTTGCAATTTGTTACTATTAAATGCTTGTAAAATTGCACAGGCAATGAAGGATAAGATGTGCACCATTATAGACATGTATTCCATTTTCATCTTGTGCGGTTTAACTGTTCTGCAGGTAGCAATTTTGACAATTTATCTTCCATAGAGATCTTGGAACTGCATAAATGACATAAAAACACACAATACATGCACTTTAATACAGGAGTTAACCACTCTGCCTGGAAAATGCACAAGGACCTCATTTAAATAATAGGAACTTTCAAATCCAAAAGTGTAAAGCTGTCCAAAAACAGACTTCAACAAAGCGGTACAAAGTATAATGGAGAAGTGCAAAGGCAACCAATCAGATCTAATAGATCATAAAAAAAGATTAATTCTGAACTGTTGCTAGTATATGGAATCATGCACTTTGTTTATTATCACTGATCTCCTAAATGGCAAAAAAAAAAAAATTACATTAGAGCAACGAAGTTCCATAGAAATGAATTGATATATAGAAAATCAACTAATATATTTTTTCCATCAATATTCCTCTCTGTTCCTTTTAACCCCTGGAAGGGTGCAAATCTGGAGTTAAAACTATTTACAAACTGCTTTCCTAATTATCAATACATCAGTCCATAATAAGGCTTTCTAATATTTACAAAATAGTATTTACAGATCATTGCATGCATCTTTGTTCTGTCCAGAATAATTTATTTGAATAAAGTATAACTAAATGCAAAACTTTTTTTTTTGTTTTTTTTGTTTTAGTTTTAGATGAAGTAGAGAGGGATTAGAACATCTATCAGTTTTTATCCCAACCGGGGTGGGCATGACCTGCCAACTTGAATTTGATAGAATGTTGTTGATTGGTTACCTATATACCTTTATGCACTACTGTAAGATATGGTATTCAGATAACATATGTTAATGAAGAAATATGTGTTGTGTAAATGATTGTCATGAACAATTGCTCTTTTTGTTAAAAACAATTTATAAATAAAAAGTAAAAAATAATAATAATTTATCAGTTTTTATTGCTGTCTGAGCCCCCATTAGGGAGATTCACCCTCCCGATTGCTCCCTTTTACCATTATCATTGAAAGTGACAGTAAAAGGAATTCCCAAATTTTGGGTTGTCCCCAGATAAGTAATAGATGGGAATCTTCAATGGGGACACTGGTTCTGGTGATCTGGGGGTCCTCAAGAAATCCCCCTGATTTGCATGTATTTCCTCTCACTTCTTGTTTTGCTATGGGACAGGAAGAAAAGGGAAATTTCCGCAATTAGACACAGATGATGAAAAAAAATGTCATGGGTTATAACCCTCACTTGCTTTATCTAAAATGAAAAAAAACTAAACGTTTTGCCTATAATTCTACTTTAACCCTTGCCAAAAAATTTTTTTTATTATTGGGTACACATATAAATATTTTACTGAAATTTTAGAGATTATATTTCCAAATTGGAGAAAAGTTGACCATCATGAGGTTGTCTTTGTGGCCATTCCACACTGGGCAGCTATTACAAAGGGTTAAAATGGTCACCAGACTTAACAAATGTTATTTCATTTTGATTCTTTCATGGTAGAGTTGCACATAATTGCAATGGTTATTATTTAAAGAGGAACATCACTCATACTTAGCTATTTTGTTTGTTTCCCTAAATGTTCCTGTATTGAAATAAAAAAAAATACATAATTACTACTAGTCTATGGAGTCCAGTGATGCCCATGTTCTTCTTTGTCACTACATTTTTATTCTGATATTTTTCGATCGTGCTGTAATCATCATCCTTGGCTACACAAGGGTGAAGGAAGTTAAATACATAAAAAATATATACTGTTTAAATGTTTTTTTCTTTCGATTATTTAAGAGGGAAGTTGGAGGAATCAGTGGAAAGGAAGTCATATTTATGAGTGAATGTCCATTTTAATCCCATAAACTGGTATATACAACCTGGCAAGTAGAATATTGAGCAAATATGGAGAATTACTCCTCGGAAAGTCAAAGATCACCCTGCTTCATAAGGGCCAGATTCATCCTGGCTATTCTATTCATAAATCGACCCTTGGGATCTCTATAAGTTCCATTCAGACACTGAGAATCCATCCTGCCAGTCAGAGAAGCCAATGGTAGGGTCCATTGTGGTCTCCTCAGACTTTGGGTAGCTGATGCCCAGACTTTAATCACCAGGCTCTGATTCCCTGCAAAGAAGGCTGTAAATGCCCCTGCTGGGCATTGCCAGGGACCGCTGCGATGTTCATACTGACCAGCTGTACGGATGGTGTGCCCCCAGTCGGCACCATAGGAGCTCCCGAGTAATAAGGATTGCTGCTGTATCCACCAAAACACACCGGATAAGGGTATGAGCTGGCATTGGCCCCATAACTTGTATGGAAAGTCTGATTTCCGGCCAGGCATGGCTTCCCATCCCTGACCAGGACTGGCACTGCCACTCTGCGGGGAGGAGGAGGGTGCCCTGCCAGCTCCAGAGACCGGTCCTGTTTCTGCCGCTTGCACTTGTATCTTCTATTCTGGAACCAGATCTTCACCTGGGTGGAGGTCAGCTTGAGAACTGATGCCAACTGTTCCCTCTCCGGGGCAGACAGGTACTTCTGCTGCTTGAACCTCCTCTCCAACTCATACACCTGGACCTGGGAGAAGAGGACCCGGGGCTTCCTCCTTTGCCTCTGCTGTGGGCGATCCGGGGGCTCCCCCCTCCTGATGGACACCTCGCCGCCTGCAACTGGGAAAAGAAATAAATACATAAATAAATAATAATAGTAATAAGTAATAATGTGGACATGTGGGAGCTATGATATATATATATATATATATATATATATATATATATATATATATATATATATAGATATATAGATATCTATATATATACTATTACAGGTACTTGTATAGAGTCGTCAATTTACACACACACATATGGAATATATATGTACTTTTTTTTATATATGATATAAATATAAACACACATACTTACAATATATATATATATATATATATATATATATATATATATATATATATATATATATGTGTGTGTGTATATAATTTTTTTTCAGAAACTACTAACAGACGTGTTATTATTATTATTATTATTAATAATAATAATAATAATAGTAATAATTTGTATTATTCGAAGAATAATAATACATGTGGACATGTGGGAGAAGAGCTATGATATTTATG